>NC_091764.1:54555592-54857063 GCF_029378745.1 Bos indicus | reverse complement strand
TTTATGTCTAGAACCATATCTGTCTCCTTGAAGGCATGCAAATATTTGTAGAATGCTTGAAGTTAGCAAATAGGTATTGAGTACCCACTCTGTCAAGGAATTGGTGCTTTTCTTGTTGTTCAGTTACTCAGTTGTGTCTCTCTCTTGTGACCCCATGGACTATAGCATGCCAGACTTCCCTGTCCTTCACTATCTTCCGAGAGTTTGCTCAAACTCATGTCCACTGAGTCAATGACGCCATCCAACCATCTCATCCTCTGTCACTGCTCTTTATCTCCTGCCCTCAATCTTTCCCAGCATCAGGGTCTTTTCCAAGGAGTCAGCTCTTCGCATCAGGTGGCCAAAGTATTGGAATATCAGCTTCAGCATCAGTCCTTCCAATGAATATTCAGGGTTGATTTCCTTTAGGATTGACTGGTTTGATCTCATTGCTGTCCAAAGGACTCTCAAGAGTCTTCTCCAGCATCACAGTTCAAAAGCGCTGGGAATAAAATGAACAACAAGACACAGTCTCTAAGCCACAAAAGTTTATGTGGTGTGATGCCCAAGACATCCAGCACAGATGCTGATTCAGTAGATATCGAGTGGAGTCTACTGCTGCTGCTAAGTCGCTTCAGTTGTGTCCGACTCTGTGCGACCCCATAGACGGAAGTCCACCAGGCTCCCCTGTCTCTGGAATTCTCCAGGCAAGAACACTGGAGTGGGTTGCCATTTCCTTCTCCAGTGCATGAAAGTGAAAAGTGAAAGTGAAGTTGCCCAGTCGTGTCCTACTCTTAGCGACCCCATGGACTGCAGCCTACCAGGCTCCTCCGTCCATGGGATTTTCCAGGCAAGAGTATGGGACTGGGGTGCCATTGCCTTCTCTGTGAGTGGAGTCTAGACATTTGCAAATCAGCCAGATGCCCCAGTGGTTTCAGATGAACTATGTTGTCTCTCCTCCTGGGAGCTGTGCAGCTGTCTTATCATTGGCTCTTCTCTGCTTCATATGATGCCTGAAACATACTGAGTGTTGAATAATTTTCCTTCGGTGATGAAAGGAACAATATGATAAATAAGATGTAGTTTTCTGACTTCCGAAAACTCAGATGAAATTCCTACCTGGCAATTGCCTATTTTTTTCCCAAGATCACTTCTAATTTGATGAGAAATGAATGCTTTACACACAAAACAGTGATATGATAAAAAATAAGTGAATATGGAAATTCAGAGGAGGGAACACATCAAAAACATTCCACTAAGATTTCCACTCCTCTGATCTTGAAAGCCATATTTTTAAATTGATAACAATCTTATCTTTAGATATTATTCTCAAAGTTAGTAAATTTAGTGCTTAGTATATGTGGAAAAATGATGATTTGGGGGGGATAGCATTTCACATTTGTGAGGGGAATGGGGCAGTGCTTGATATTACAAATGCAAGTGGTCAATGGACAGGCTATTAGTTCCAGATTCACAGATACTCATGTATTCTTGACCAGATTCACATCTCTAAAAGAAAACTATGCAGATGTGAGTCATCTTGATTAACAGCAAATGCTTGAATTGCCACCAAGTGAGAACTCAAATTTTCCCTCTTATCATTTGACACCTGGCCAGAAACTGCATTGATTGTCTCCACAGGCTTGGAAAGAGAAAGCTTTCATGCACCACAATAAAGTTTTACTATAATACAACTTGTCATAGCATATAGTTGAGAAGAAATCTTGTGTTTATTATTGGAAATAATGGAAAAACCTTATATAGCACAAATTCATTTATCATATGGTTGGTGAACATAATATGCTACTTAAAACCAAGGTCCCACAAGAATAGCCTTATAAGCTAGTCTCTGAGACATATAACTATCGTCAGACAAAACTTTAAAATAGATAAAGCTTAATTTTGGTAGACTCAAGTCTATTCTTTTTATGTATTTTGTCAGCCAAAAAGTTCATTCAGGTTTTTGCATAAGCTGTTATGGAAAAACTCAAACTTTTTGGCCTACCAAATATATCCTTATCTGTACACTCTTCCTGCTTCAGATATCTAGTACTCTCATCTTTCTCTCCTTTTCTTATAACAAATCATTATTTTTTTTCTGGAAAGAGAAAAATCAATAAATTCTGTGAATGTGAATTTGTCAGTGAGTTGCTTAACCACAGCATAACTTACCATAAGTGTATTGTGTGTGTGTGTGTGTGTGTGTGTGTGTGTGTGTGTGTGTGTGTGTTAGTCTTTCAGTCATTCTAACTCTTTGTGATCCCAAGGACTGTAGTCTGCCAGGCTCCTGTATCCATGGAATTCTCCAGGCAAGAATACTGGAGTGGGTAGCCATTCCCTTCTCCAGGGGATCTTCCTGACATAGGGATTGAACCCAGGTCTCCCACATTGTAGGCAGATTCTTTACCTTCTGATCTACCAAGAAAGCCCATGTATTGTGTGGTAGAGTGAATTCAGAATGTGTCCCCCAAGTTGAATGAATTTCAATATCAGAGATTGGAAACAACGTAGGTTTTTTACAGTATGGAGGAGTTGGTCGGGCTCTGTAATGGACGGTTGATATGTGATATTCAATTTAATCATCATGAAGAATCCTACAAGGTAGTTGACAATATGCCCTTTTCAGAAATGAGAAAACTGAGATCCAACAAAGTTAATTTACTTGCCAAAATTCACGGGATTCAACCCCGATCTTTCTGATTTCAGAAACTTACAAGTTCCTGCCTTCCCTAATCCCACATGGCCATAGAGACAGAGATGTGGGTGGAATATCTTGATGGGGACAGGGAAGGAAAGTAAGAATTAAATAGAAGTGGGGAAATAGTGAAATACATTACTTGACTGTGTACATCACGAGCTAAAGCTGTGAGGCCTAAGTTATCAGATCACTTGGAAATACTATTTAGCAGTACAGAGGCATATGTTACTGACAATACAGATGGATCTCTTTGTGAAAGAAGCTGGGCCACAAAGGCTACATATTGTATAATTGCATGTACATTTCATTCTTTACTAAAGGTAAAACTATGGTAGTTGCTAGGGGTGCAGGGTGGGAGGGGACAACAAGGATATCATGAAGAAATTTTGGGGTTGATGGGTCAAAACTCATTGAAAAGTACATCCCAATGGGTGAATTTTACTGTACGTAAGTTAAAAATAAGCACAAATTTTAAAAAAGGAAATATCTCTTTTTGGGGGATAATGCTTTTTCATACTCACTTTCTAGACAATAAAAGTAGAACAGAAAAATCTTGAAACGTTTTGTATTTTAAGAAACAGTCTCATGGTTTTGCAAGAGTAACACCTGAACTAATTTTTACTGGATTTATTTTAAAAGTTTAATAAGCACTGGAGTCTGAAGAAAAACATTTCCAGCTTTATTATTTTTTTATGTTGTGCCAAATCTTGCTTCCACGTGTGTGTGCGTGAGTGTGTGCCTTTGTGTGCATGTGTGTTTTAAGATCACTTGTTTTCTTAACAAGTACCTTTTGAAGAGAAAAACATTCAGTTCCATTAATGGATTCTCCCCTTCCCTCAGCTTGTTAAACTTGATGGAGATGAATGAGACCAAATGCAGGTGGCCACACACATAAAAAAAGAGAATAAATCTTGAGGTCAATCCCCACCTGGGGTTGGCTGGCCCTTTATTCAAAATTACAGGCAGAAAACACTTAGGTGATCTCATGCTTATAAATGTGAGCTGGCATTCTCTAACACAGGTGTTAAAAAAGAACTCAGACAACCAGCGAGCTGTTGAGACCACATCTGTGTCCTTTAGTGTACAGCTGTCTGAGTATATACTGAAACTCTCAGGCTTTTTTTTTTTTTTGCAATAACTTCCCTGAAATGATGGATGAACAAACCACATGTAGAATTTTGAGTTCTAACAAACCTAGTGAAACAGCCATTCAAATCCAGGAAATGGATCCTTCCCTCATCTTTACAGCTCCCAGTGCCTTGCATAGTCCTTGGCAATTACTGGATGTCCAGTAAACAATTGAGAAGTGAATAAAATAAAACTTTATAGGTCTACTAGCTGACTTCTCATGGATGTATCACTTTTTTGTGTACCTTCTGTAGTATGGAAATAATGTTTTATGGATATTGTAAGACACTGAGAATCAAAAATAAATTAGTTATTACTATAAAAGTACACTGAATTAACATAGAGGTTTTAAATATGATATTGAAAATGTGGTGAAAATTCTAACATAACTGATTCAATTCTGGATTGTCTCATTCTCTGAGTCCTTTATTTTATTTAAATGAATTTTTATAAATTCTCAAAAAGATGCCTTTACTTTGGATCTTAATGCACCTAACAGATCAGTCTGACAGGATTTATTTACTTAACCATAATGTGTTTCAAGGATAATGAACCAAGACACCATCAGATCTTGGGCTTCTTATTCCACAGCATTCAAACTTTGCTGGGCAAAAAAAAAATCTTTGTTTCAACTTGGGTGGGAGGTAGAGAGAGGGACCAAAAAGAAGCAGGCTAAGAATAATAACCTAAATATTTATAAACGTCTATGTCTAAGCACTTCTTCTTGTGGTGAATATTTCTCTACATCCTCATCCACCCGCTATCTATCCATCACTTGACTTTTTCCTTTTGAGGATAAGGTAGCTGATTGCTTGAAATATTCCTAGTGCTACAGGCTTAAAAATAAAAGAAAAACCACTGTGTACCTTGGGATGAATCCACTTCAGAGCGGGATGGTTGCCTTGACCACAGACATTGCTTATGATGGTCCTTGTCCTGCACAGGCAGGGGAAGTTCACAGAACAAACCTGACTAGAGCTCCCAGCTTTGTCATTAAATGTCTTTGTTGTGTTGTGTTTCCTCTGTGTTCTTACTAGGATGTGGCGGATGCTTGGCACAAGGCAGGCTCTGACTCTCCTGTTAGATCTCTCTGGCCCGGGAGCACATTTTGTTTTCAATTCCTTGGAGCTTCCCAGGTGGCTCCTTGGTAGAAGAACCTGCCTGCCAATGCAGGAGATGCAAGAGATGTGGGTTTGGTCCCTGGGTTGGGAAAATCCCCTGGAGAAGGAAATGGCAACCTGCTCCAATATTCTTGCCTGGAAAATTCCATGGACAGAGGAGTCTGTTGGGCTACAGTCCATGGGGTCACAAAGAGTCAGACAGGACTGAGCATGCACACATCATCATCACCTGTTTGCAGCACAGGGTCTAAATAGACTAAAATAATACTCAGAAAAGCAGGAGATGAGTAATAAGTCTAGGAAAGAAAAGAGGGGTAATTTCCATAGTCATTATATGTGTTTAAAACAGGGGAAAAACCATTATATTCCTTTAAAACTGGAATCTTATAAATTAGAAACTCTCACCCCGTGTTCAATGCCCAGTGAAGAGTAAGGCCCTCAATACACTTTTGTTGAATGAATAATGCCAGTTCTGAATTACCCAGTAGCCAATTTTGACGACTGTGGGTTTTGTGGATATTTACTTCTCTTAGTTGATATTTATTCTCTTAGAATATAGATATTATTCTACCACCTAGTGCCTTTCATTGAGTCTAAAAGAGATAAAATACTAACATAAATCCAACTTGGGAAATTAATAGAAAGTGTAGTTCTTTCATGTTGCTTGTCAATTTTTTTTTTTGTAGGGGAGAGGGGAGTAACACATAGATAATTCAGAATTTTTCTTCGTTTTAATTTTTAGAAATATTACCTTAAGTATGCTTAATATGGTCTGATATACAAAGAGGAATAAGCCATGGCTTCAGTCTGTTGAGATGAATAATCTGATTCTTGGGCACAAAAGTTTGATGCTCATTTCTGCCAAACTATCATATTTATAAATCTCTTTTCTAGATTTCTGTTCCTCTAATGAAATGCAAATTGTGATTATTAACTGGACTTCCCAGCATTCATGTTTAGGTCAGAGTGATTTTTTAGTATGATATTACTCCTTTTTTGTTAACAACTTCCAAGTCATCCCTAGTGTCCTTCAAACCCTCAAGCTTTCAGAGTAAACTCTAGAATAGATACCTCCCAGCCTCTTAAGGAACCTCTATGTTGGTATTAACCAAAATGTATTATTTATTTGTCAACATTTCTAGATATTATTTTGTTAAAGGAAGGAATTACATATTTTACCTTGGCATTTACAGCTCCCTATTGGCATTTAGAAGGTACTTAATAAATGTTGAATGAAAGATTTGCTGTTGCTGGCATTTAGTTGCTAAATCATGTCTAGCTCCTGTGACCCCATGGACTATAGCCTAACAGGTTCCTCCATCCAAGGGAACTCCTAGGCAAAAATACTGGAATGGGTTGTAATTTCCTTCTCCAGGTGATCTTTCAAACCCAGGGATCAAACCTGTGTCTCCTGCTTGGCAGGCAGATTCTTTACCACTGACCCACCATGGAAGCCCAGAATGAAAGATAGAATTAATTTTAACACACATAATATATTGTAGAAGGCTTTCCTGGTGGCTTAGATGGTAAAGAATCTGCCTGCCATTTGATCCCTGGGTCAGGAAGATCCCCTGGAGAAGGGAATGGCTACCCACTCCAGCATTCTTGCCTGGAAAATTCCACGGACAGAGGAAAGAGTCAGCAAAAGTATAGCATTGTTGATGGAAGCTAGCAAAATTGGTATGGATAGATGGTAATGGATGAGGCAGAAGTATTTTTGTTTTGGCAAACTTGGGAAAATACTTGCTAAGGATATAGGATACTTTCAGAAGACTGTCTTACATACTGATTTGAAATATCAGTCAGTGGGGAATAGACTAATAGTCTGTGGTTAGACTGAGAATATTCGTAGGCCATTATAAATGCATTGTAAGGCACATGTTCTGTTTATTTTCCCATAAAGTAAATCCTAGCAGTTTTGATGGCAAGAGTATTACAGGCCACACCTAAGTAGGCTAGCTCAGATACTTAGAGCTATTCACAATAGCTGACAATAGCATGCTGCTGCTGCTACTGCTGCTAAGTCGTTTCAGTCGTGTCCGACTCCGTGCGACCCCATAGATAGCAGCCCACCAGGCTCCCCCATCCCTGGGATTCTCCAGGCAAGAACACTGGAGTGGGTTGCCATTTCCTTCTCCAATGCATGAAAGTGAAAAGTGAAAGTGAAGTTGCCCAGTCGTGTCCGGCTCTTAGCGACCCCATGGACTGCAGCCCACCAGGCTCCTCCATCCATGGGATTTTCCAGGCAAGACTACTGGAGTGGGGTGCCATTGCCTTCTCCAATACATGCCACCAAAATAATATCTACTCTTATGGAGACTTCTTAACTGTATTTGGGCAGGAGCGACTTCACTTTCATTTTTCACTTTGATGCATTGGAGAAGGAAATGGCAACCCACTCCAGTGTTCTTGCCTGGAGAATCCCAGGGACGGGGGAGCCTCGTGGGCTGCCATCTATGGGGTCCCACAGAGTTGGACACAACTGAAGCGACTTAGCAGCAACAGCAGCAGTTCATACAAAATAAAATATATTTTTAAAATACAATGTATTTAAAAATTTTAGTTTTATGCTAAAGAACAAATCAAGAAAATAGAATGTTACATAAAGAGTATGACTTGTTACTTAAATGTAACTTTTTGCAAGTGCTTGATTTATTAAAATTTAATCCAGCTTGTTACTGGATGACTATTTACACTATTATTATATTTGTGTAATTAGAAATTCAAAGTGCAAATTTTTAGAAGGATACACGTAACATTGAACAATCTTCTATCTTTCAGAAACTTGGAGAAAACTTATAGTTGTCTGCAAGATAGTTGTGAGACCAGCAGCTGGATTTTTACTTATTCTGGATTTTTAATAGAGATTTTGAGCAGGGTACTTTTACCAACAAGAAACAAGATTAACTCACTGAAGCTTACAAGACGAAGCAAAACAAAAAAGCAAATAGAAAGAGTTATATTCGAATGCCTCAATTCAAGTGTCACTAAGAACCAGTCATTTATTCTAAAGCAATGGATGGGATAATTTCAAAGTTTGCTATCTTTTAGCCATTTGTTTGATTTTTTCCAGAAGAAAAACTTCAGAATATTTTCTCAAGAGAGCTAAAAAGCCTCTTGATGAAAGTGAAAGAGGAGAGTGAAAAGGTTGGCTTAAAGCTCAACATTCAGAAAATGAAGATTATGGCATCTGGTCCCATCACTTCATGGGAAATAGATGGGGAAACAATGGAAACAGTGTCAGACATTATTTTTTTGGGCTCCAAAATCACTGCAGATGGTGACTGCAGCCATGAAATTAAAAGACGCTTACTCCTTGGAAGAAAAGTTATGACCAATCTAGATAGCATATTCAAAAGCAGAGACATTACTTTGCCAACAAAGGTCCATCTAGTCAAGGCTATGGTTTTTCCAGTGGTCATGTATGGATGTGAGAGTTGGACTATGAAGAGAGCTGAGCACTAAAGAATTGATGCTTTTGAACTGTGGTGTTGGAGAAGACTCTTGAGAGTCCCTTGGACTGCAAGGAGATCCAACCAGTCCATTCTAAAGGATATCAGCCCTGGGATTTCTTTGGAAGGAATGATGCTAAAGCTGAAACTCCAGTACTTTGGCGACCTCATGTGAAGAGTTGACTCATTGGAAAAGACTCTGATGCTGGGAGGGATCGGGGACAGGAGGAGAAGGGGACGACAGAGGATGAGATGGCTGGATGGCATCACCGACTCGATGGACGTGAGTCTGAGGGAACTCCGGGAGTTGGTGATGGACAGGGAGGCCTAGTGTGCTGCGATTCATGGGGTCTCAAAGAGTCGGACACAACTGAGCTACTGAACTGAACTGAACTGAACAGAAATTTAGGATGAATCCTCGGGTGAAGATATTTAGTAGAAAATTTTTAACTCTGAAGACATTTGAAAGCTGCTAGGAGAAACAAAGACGGTTTTGAAATTTCTAGATTTACAGTGAATTGGAATTTTTATGAATCTGTCAGACTTATTATCTTCCACCCATCACTATCCATTGTTTCAAAGTCATGTTAGTTCAGCACAATCTTTCCAGAAATGGGAAAGATGCCCAAGAAAGATTCCTTCATTTTAAGTTTATCATCTTTGATATGGATTTTTCCTTTGACTTTGCATGTGAAACACTGAAAGTGCTGTTGGGAGGAATGAATTACAGAAACAATTACCGAAGGAAGGAATTGCAGATCTGGCCTGAGATCACTGACTCCCTTAATAAGAAAGAGGCACGCCTCTAGGGGCAAGAAAAGACGACTAGCCTGGGCTCCCTGTAAGATGGACTTCCAGGTATAAAAAAATTAATGATAGCTGCTAGGAGAAAGAGGGATGATCTGTGGGATGTCTCTGGCTGACGGATCACTTATAATAAATAAACCTGTGGTCTCTGAGGCTTGACTCCCTAGAGAACTTCCCCTAAGCTATATACCAGCAGGGGGCTTCCCAGGTGACACTAATGGTGAAGAACCTGTCTGCCAACTCAGAGAGGTAAGAGACCCAGTTTCAATCCCTGGGCCGGGAAGATGCCCTGGAGGAGGGCATGGCAACCTAGTCCAGCATGCTTGCCTGGAGAATCCCACGGACAGGAGCCTGGTGGGCTACAGTCCATGGGGTCACAAAGAGTCTGATGTGACTGAAGCAACTTAGCAGGTATGCACATATGCCAGCAGTCCCCAGCCTTTTGGGCACCAGGGACATGTTTTACAGAAGACAATTTTTCCACCAACAGGGGAATGGGAGTAGAGGTGGAGGGGATGGTTTCAGAGTTTCAAGGGCATTACATTTATTATGCTTCCAGTGATCTGACAGGAGGGGGAGGTCAGGCTGTAATGTAAGCCATAGGGAGCGGCTATAAATGCAGATGAGGCTTCCTTTGCGGACTGGCTGCTGACCTCCTGCTGTGAGGCCTGGTTCCTAACAGGCCACTGACCAATAGCAGGCCATGGCCTGGGAGTTGGGGACCCCTGTTATATACCATATTGTGAAGTATACCATGAAAATATTTCATAAGTTAAATGTTCTGTGCAATGTGAGGAATACCCCCAGCCTGAATCATGAAGACCTCGTCTTTTTTCTCCTTCTCCTCCTCTTCCTTCTTCTTCTGGCTTTGCTATGGGGCTTGTGGAATCTTAGTTCCCTGACCCTGGCCAGCAGGGAATTTCCTTTCTCTTGTCCTCGTATCCATAGAAAAGATGAACTAGTGGAGACATGTGACAGGCTCCAGACCTCTGGGCTTTCTGTGTCTTGATTGTCTTTATCCTTAAAGCTGTGGCATGTGTACTAAGTCACTCCAGTGATGTTCAACTCTTTGGGACCCCACTGACCATAGCCTGCCAGGCTCTTCTGTCCATGGGATTCTCTAGGTAAGAATGGGTTGCCATGCCCTCCTCCAGGGGATCTTCCCGACCCAGGGATCGAACTCAGGTCTCTGATGTCTCCTGTATTGCAAGCAGGTTCTTTAACACTAGTGCCACCTGGGAAGCCAGTTAGTCGAGTTTGTAATTGGGTAAAATTTCTGACTCTTGGGAGTGGGATTGACAATTCATCCTTTGCATTAATTAGTTCAGCTATCAAAAATAATTACAACTTAAAAAACATCCATTACTACTTTTTCGATGTGATTTTCCAGAAGATGATCTTCTGAGACAAGTATGAAATTATTTTCCCCTTAGAAGAAATAATCTGTTTAATTTTAATAAAATGTTCCTTCAAAACTGGGTTGTAACTTGAGAGTAATTTTAACAACTCCAAAAGTTTCATTTGTTTGTAGATGATATCCTCTTTAGGACCACAGAGGGAAGATGTATAGCTAAAAATATTATATGTCAAAAAATGATGTAATGTGTCTTTCCATTTTCCCTCTATTTATATTTCTATGTGATAGGTTTTAGCAACAATTTTTTGTGACTCAGCACCATTACTGATTTCCTCCATTTCTCTAAGTAGCAGAAATGTCCATATGTCTCAAGCTCAAGGATCTGAGGTGTGAATTTCCACTTTGTTTTAAAGCTAGTTGCAAAGCAGGATGTTCTAACTTTTGTCTCAGTATTTGCAAACAATGTGCAGTAAAAAAGAAAGCGACTAAATCTGTGATTTTGAATAAATAAAATTTTCCACTTTTTTGCCATTTGATAGAAATTTATAAAACCATGAAGTTGTTATGTGTCAACCACTTCCTTTGCTCTTTTGTCCTTTTCATTGATCTGGAAAGGTTCATCTTTAATATGAAGAGGTTCACTTCTGCTCTTAAACAAATTAACTCTCAAATCATCTGGAATCAGTACTAGAGAATTACCAATATCAGAATAAATTAAAATATTTTTAATTGTCTCTTCTGTATCAAGTGATGGTCTTGGTCTTCACTAGTCTTACTATCTCTGTCTCTCTCTCTCTCTATATATAAGATTTTGATTCTTACAAGCGTTTTCATTCTCATTCTCATTGTTAGTGCTTATAGATGATTCATTGTCTTCTTTAAGCTTGTTCTATCTGAATCTTGCATTGTTTTAATACAGTTACTTTAGATACACATATTTGCATTTCTGGGACTTCCCTGGTGGTCCAGTGGTTAAGACTCTGCACTTCCAATGGAGAGGGTATGGTTGGGGGAGTAAGATTCCACAAGCTTTGGAGGTGTGGCCAAAAACATTTTGCATTTCTACCGAATTTCTGTTAACTTCATATAATGTCCAAGGAGCAAATAATGTTGCAGCCATGAATAGTATTCTCACTGGTATTCAGAGAAATGCTAAGCAATTAATTCCAAGTCCTAATCTGACCCCATGAATAACCATTCTTGGAATCTTTGCAGAAATCATTCTGGTGTCACAATTTCTTCAGGTATGTCATTGTTTGGGACTTTGAGGAAAAATTACTTATTCTTCTTAGTCTCACCTCATTACTGGAAAGTGCTGCAGATAAAGGTGTAAGATTGGAAAGACTTTCCCAGACAAGGTGGGAAGTTCATTATGAAGCTGTGTAGGTAGTGCAGACACATTTTGAAAAGTTAATCCCAACCTTTGAAGTACTGTGATCTAATGGGAGATATGCATCCAAGAAGATAAGCTTTTATTTTGTCCTCCCATGAGTGGGATTTTCCTTTTCTGTTATTTTTTTTTTCTTGTTTGAAGTTTTAGGTGAAGCTCATCAGACTCAGATTTGCAAACATGTGAAATCAGACACAAACAATGTACAGTAAAATACCAAGCTTTAGAGTAGTTCCTTGAAGCTCACCACTCAGACATTAAGTCATCATCTATGTAACGAGTGTAAGAAAATGGGTTCAGTTCAGTACAGTTCAGGTCAGTCACTCAGTCGTGGCTGACTCTTTGTGATCCCATGGACTGCAGCACTCCAGGCTTCCCTGTTTATCACCAAGTCCTAGAGCGTACTCAAACTCATGTCCATAGAGACGATGATGACATCCAACCATCTCATCTTCTCTTGTCCCCTTCTCCTCCTGTCTTCAATCTTTCCCAGCATCAGGGTCTTTTCAAATGAGTCATTTCTTCCCATCAAGTGGCCAAAGTATTGGAGTTTCAGCTTTAGCATCAGTCCTTTCAAAGAACACCCAGGACTGATCTCCTTTAGAATGGACTGTTTGGATCTCCTTGCAGTCCAAGGGACTCTCAAGAGTCTTCTCCAACACCACAGTTCAAAAGCATAAATTCTTTGGTGCTCATCTTTCTTTATAGTCCAACTCTCACATCCATACATGTCTACTGGAAAAACCATAGCTCTAGATGGAGATGCTCTAGATGACTAGATGGACCTTTGTCAGCAAAGTAATATCTCTGCTTTTCAACACTCTGTCTGGGTTGGTCATAATTCTTTTTCCAAGGAGCAAACGTCTTTTAATTTCATGGCTGCAGTCACCATCTGCAGTGATCTTGGAACACCCCAAAATAAAGTCTCTCACTGTTTCCATTGTTTCCCCATCTATTTGCCATGACATGACAGGACCAGATGCCATGATCTTAGTTTTCTGAATGGTGAGTTTTAGCTAACTTTTTCACTCTCCTCTTTTACTTTCATCAAGAGGCTCTTTAGTTCTTTTTTGCTTTCTGCCATAAAGGTGGTATAATATGCATATCTGAGGTTATTGATGTTTCTCCAAGCAATCTTGATTCTAGCTTGTGCTTCGTCCAGTCCAACATTTCTCATGATGTACTCTGCATGTAAGTTAAATAAGCAGGGTGACAATATACAGCCTTGACGTACTCCTTTCCTGACTTGGAACCAGTCTGCTGTTCCATGTCCAGTTCTAACTGTTGCTTCTTGACCTGCACATAGAATTCTCAGGAGGCAGGTCAGGTGGTCTGGTATTCCCATCTCTTTCAGAATTTTCCACAGTGGTTGTGATATACACAGTCCAGTCCAGGTTTGATGCATGATACTGGATGCTTGGGGCTAGTGCACTGGGACAACCCAGAGGGATGGTACGGGGAGGAGGGAGGAGGGTTCAGGATGGGGAACACATGTATACCTGTGGTGGATCATGTTGATATATGGCAAAACCAATACAATATTGTAAAGTTAAAAAAAAAAAAAAGGCTTTGGCATAGTCAATAAAGCAAAAGTAGATGTTTTTCTGGAACTCTCTTGCTTTTTCTATGATCCAGGTGATGTTGGCAATTTGATCTCTGGTTCCTCTGCCTTTTCTAAATCCAGCTTGAACATCTGGAAGTTCACAGTTCATGTATTGTTGAAGCCTGGCTTGGAGAATTTTGAGTATTATTCTGTTAGCATATGAGATGAATACAATTATGCAGTAGCTTGAGCATTCTTTGGCATTGCATTGCCTTTCTTTTGGATTGGAATGAAAACTGCCCTTTTTCAGTCTTGTGGCCACTGCTGAGTTTTCCAAATTTGCTGGCATATTGAGTGCAGCACTTGCATAGCATCATCTTTCAGGATTTGAAGTAGCTCAACTGGAATTCTATCACCTCCACTAGTTTTGTTCATAGTGATGCTTCCTCAGGCCCACTTGACTTTCCATTCCAGGATGTCTTGCTCTAGGTGAGTGATCACACCATCGTGGTTATCTGGGTCATGAAGATCTTTTTTATATAGTTCTTCTCTGTATTCTTGCCACTTCTTAATATTTTCTGCTTCTGTTAGGTCCATACCATTTCTGTCCTTTATCGAGCCCATCTTTGCATGAAATGTTCCCTTGGTATCTCTAATTTTTTTGAAGACATCTCTAGTCTTTCCCATTCTATTGTTTTCTCTATTTCTTTGAACTGATCACTGAGGAAGGGTTTCTTGTCTCTCCTTGCCATTCTTTGGAACTCTGCATGCAAATGGGTATATTTTCCCTTTTCTCCTTTGCCTTTCACTTTTCTTCTTTTCTCAGCTATTTGTAAGGCCTCCTCAGACAACCATTTTGCCTTTTTGCATTTCTTTTTCTTGGGAATGGTCTTGATCACTACCTCCTGTACAATGTCACAAACCTCTGTCCATAGTTCTTCAGGCGCACTGTCTATCAGATCTAATCCCTTGAATCGACTTGTGACTTCCGCTGTATAATCATAAGGGATTTGATTTAGGTCATACCTGAATGGTCTAGTGGTTTTCCTTACTTCCTTCAATGTAAGTCTGGATTTGGCAATGAGTTCATGATCTGAGCCAGAGTCAGCTCCTGGTCTTGTTTTTACTGGCTGTATAGAGCTTCGCCATTTTTGGCTGCAAAAAATATAATCAATCTGATTTCGGTATTGACCATCTGGTGATGTCCATGTGTAGAGTCCTCTCTTGTGTTGTTGGAAGAGAGTGTTTGCTATGACCAGTGCATTCTATTGGCAAAACTCTGTTAGCCTTTGACCTGCTTCATTTTGTACTCCAAGGCCAAATTTGCCTGTTACTCCAGGTATTTCTTGATTTCCTACTTTTGCATTCCAATCCCCTATAATGACAAAGACATCTTTTTGGGGGTATTAGTTCTAGAAGGTCTTGTGGGTCATCATAGAACTCTTCAACTTCAGCTTCTACAGCATTACTGGCCTGGGCTTAGACTTGGGTTATTATGATATTGAATTGTTTGTCTTGGAAACAAACAGAGATCATTCTGTCATTTTTGAGATTGCATCCAAGTACTGCATTCTGGACTCTTTTGTTGACTATGATGGCTACTCCATTTTTTCTAAGGGATTCTTGACCACAGTAGTAGATATAATGGTCATCTGAGTATTTACATAGAAAAATAAATTAAATTTGAAGAATAATGCCAGGATAAGTGATAAAAATGATGCTTTTTCACTGTCAGGAAAATTTTATTTTATTTTTTAATAGTTATTTATTTAGTTATTTTTGGCCACACTGGGTCTTAGTTGCTTCAAGGGCTTTCTCTAGTTGAGATGAGTGGGAGCTACTCTAGTTGTGATGCACAAGCTCAGTACTTGCTGTTCACAGGCTCTAGAGTGTGGGCTCAGTAGTTGTGGCACTCAGGATTTGTTGCTCCGTGGTATGCAGGATCTTCCTGGATCAGGGATTGAACCCATGTCTCCAGCAATGGCAGGGAGATTCTTAACCACTAGACCACCAGGGAAGTCCTGTCAAGAGAAATTTAAAAAGCAGTGATTGAATGCCTCAGTTGTTTTCACTAAAAACTGGAAACTCATTCAATGGATCAGATAAGTGGAAGTTCATATCTTTCAGCTCTTTTCTCTGATTTTTGCAGAAAGAAAGGTCCAGGGGATTTTACTAAGTATTGTACAAATTTTCGATGAATGTTGTCATGAAGATAGTGGGAAATTTCAAGTGTGGAGATATTTTAGAGTTGGTAGAAGAAATTAAAAAATGGATAAAATTGAAATTTATGAAATGTATAGTGAATATGATTTTTTATGAATTGATGCCAAATTTCTCATGATAGCTAGGTAATATAGCAGATATGGAAGAAATGTAGGAACTGGGCTCAGTCCTCGCTCCTAAACTCCAGGTTCTCAGGGCCATCTGCTTATGGCACTTTTCCACTGTAAAGCCTCACAGGAACTTCAACTTGCGTCTTTACTCCTTTGTGGCCTTGACTCGTTTGTGTGCTCAGCACTGTCTCAGACAATGATTCTAAGATTCATGACTTGGATGACTGTATGAATCTTAGAATCATTGAGAGAGTGCTGAGCACACAAATGAGTCAATGGCACAGAGAAGTAAAGACTCAAGTTGAAGTGCCCGTGAGGCTTTACAGTGGAAAAGTGCACTAAGCAGATGGTTCTGAGATCCTCAAGTTGAGGAACGAGGACTAGGATGCAGGTGTGGATGCTGGATCATTGTGGAAAGTGGGGTCCCATCCACAGAAGTGTAGGAGTTTGTTGAACATGAGAAGAGGAACAAGTCGGGGCAATATTTATGGAATGGGAGGAGGAAGCCATGAAAATAAAAATGATGTTCAATCAGATGCAAAAGGAGGAAGTGGCCAAAACTGATCAAGTGCCAGAGACAGTGGAGATGTGCCATTACTGAGAAGGTTACTGAAGAACTGAATGGGACATGAAGTGGCTATTACTCTTTTGGAACTGGGCTGCAAAGAAAAGGAAAGAATCATGAGTCAGAAACAGTTTTGGTCAGGTGTAGGTTTTTTTTTTTTTAAACTGAAATATAGTTGCTGTAAAATATAAATTCCAGGTGTACAATATAGTGATTCACAATTTTAAAGATTATGCTATATTAATAGTTATTATAAAATATTGGGTATATTCATTGTGGTACAATTTAGCCTTGAGTTGATTTTATACCTAATACTTTGTACCTCTTATTCCTCTGCTCCTATACTGCCCTTCCCCCACTCTTTTCTCTCCCCATTGGTAGCCACCAATTAGCAATCTACTCTGGACAAGGTTTTTTAAATGGGAAAACTTCCTCTTATTTATTATTTTTATGATGAAAGAGTATATGTTTCTCATAAATAGTCCAAAAATGTTTACATTAAAATGTGAAAATCATTGATCAGCCCAACTCCTAGTAGCAGTGTTATAATTACTACAAACCACACCCTTCCCTTCAGTTTGTGGCAGCTCTTTGAATTTCTAGGGTAACTTAACAAAAGAGGCAGGAAGAAATTTATTCAAGGGGTTTTAAAGTGGCATCTCTTATTCACATCTTAGCCAAACCTGACTCAAGAGAGGACAACTTTCACAAGATTTTAAAAACACAAATGATACAATGCTTTATCCACAACCTCTCAGTAACTGACACCTATCACCATAAAGTCAATAACAAGAGGGCCAGTAGAAAACATCATCCAATGGTTTTGTCTTAGCCTTTGGATATTCAAGACTTAAATCTGGATTGGTATTGCTCCTGCCTGAGAGCTATTAAGGAAAATAGGAAGAGCAAAAGAGTTTTGATAGAGCAAAGGGTAAACAAAATCAGCAAGCAGAGAAAAAAGGAACTTTCAGTACAACACAGCCTGAATTTAATTATGAATAGATATCAAACGCGGATTGAGAAACACTCTACAAAGTGGCAGAACAGTACTCTTCCAAACGTCAATGTCATGAAAGACAAGGAAAACACTGGAACTGTTCCAGGAAAAGAAGATACATATACATGCCCTTTGACCAATAATATCATCCAAAATCTTCTTTGGGTTGAGGACCATTATTGGACCAAAGGAAGAGATCTGAAAGGGTTTGTAGGTTACATAATCAAGGTGTATAAATGCTAATTTCCTAATTTTGATAATTATGTAACAGATTTTATTTAGGGTTTGTTGTGATCACTCTGCAGGTGTATGGCAGTTCCTCACCCAGAATTTGGTTTCAACATTGAGATTTATGGTGTCATACACACTTAAAGAGGGAACAGAAGATTTATTATTGCTTACATGATAGGTGTATCTTGGGAGAACAGGGCAAGCCTCCCAAGCAGGTCTGAGAAGAAAAAAGATAGAAGATAGAAGACTGGCTCAGGATTTCATTGTAGTTAGGAGGGGGGCCAGACTGAGGCTTCCCAAGCTCAGACAGGGGCTGCATGGTCTGGATTGCTCCATGGCTCTGAAGGAAAGAACATCAGGATTTCCTATCAGATTGCTCAGAGGGGAAGAGGAAGGGGTGAGGTTTAAAGTTGTCAGCAAACCTCAGAAAATGGAGTCAGACTCTTTATCACAAAGTCGTCATTGTTTAGTCGCTAAGTCATGTCCGACTCCTGACCCCATAGACTGTAGCCCACCAGGTTCCTCTGGCCATGGGATTTTCCAGGCAAGAACACTGGAGTGGATTGCTATTTTCCTTCTTCAGGGGATCTTCTCGACCCAGGGATCAAACCTGCATCCCCTGCTTGGCAAGTGGTTTCTTTACCACTGAACCATGACAGAGTTAAAAGGATATTATTTCTGCAGCTTACTCCCAAACAGATTTAAAAAACTATATATACACATATATAAAGAGAGAAGGAGAGGAAGAGAGAGAAAGCAAATGTAAAATGTTAGCTTTTGGGGAATGTGGATAGAGGCTATGAGTTTTTTTTTTTTTTTTTGTACTATTTTTGCAACTTTTCTATGACTGAAATTATGTCAATAAAAACATCCTTTTTTTAAAAAATTAAGGGAACAGTAGGCCTTTTAAAACTTGCTTCTTCAGAAGAAAATGTCAGATTCCTAGTAAAGAAAAAGTAGCAAGGAGACAAAGGAAGCCTTCTAGGAAGCTTCCTCTTCTCTGAGTAAATTTCCAGATGATAGACCCTCCCCCCATGATTATAAATATACCACAGTAGTAGCTGTTGACTACATTTTTATGTATAGTCTTCTATATATTTCTCTATGACCCTGCATGTGCTTAGTCGCTCAGTCATGTCCAACTCTTTATGACCCCATGGACTGTAGCCCACCAGGCTCCTCTGTCCATGGGGATTCTCCAGGAAAGAATAGTGGTGTGGGTTGCCATGCTCCCCTCCTGGGGATCTTCCCAACCCAGGGATCAAACTCAGGTTTCCCACATTGCAGGCAGATTCTTTACCATCTGAGTCATCAGGGAAGCCCAAGAATACTGGAGTGGGTAGCCTATCCCTTCTCCAGGAAATCTTCCTGACCCAGGAATCGAACAGAGGTCTCCTGCATTGCAGGCAGATTCTTTACCAGCTGAGCTACCCGGGAAGCCCATGTCCCTGCATATATGTATATAATACATTACATTTGTATATCATTTGACTCAATAATCCCACTTATAGAAAGTTGCCACAAGTAAAAATGATAGATATACGAACATATATATTGCTAGTATGTTTATCATAGCTTTGGTTTAACAGAGGAAAAAAAGCATAGGAATAATCCTTGTATCCTTACAAGAGAAATATGATGAGCTCCTGTATCTGCATGTGAGCTAATGGAAGTAGGGGGTTGCAATTAAATACATTCCTTTTCAGAATACAACATGGGCTGGAATGTTCAACACTTACTTAAAGGATGTGGATGTAGTAGTTATCAGTTGTTTTAAATTTATCCAACATCAATTCTCCATTCTTCAGCTAAGAGTACTCTTAATTTGGCTTTGAGAAACTACCTGTCCACCAACAGATTTAGTCTTGGAGGAGAGCATTTCTACACTGGTGCTGCTCACCCTGACAAAGAGGTGGGCATCTCTCTGTTTCTCTGTCTCTCTCACACACACACACACCTACATGATATTTGGAGAACATTTATACAACATGAGGGCTTCCCAGGTATCTCAGTGCTAAAGACTCCACCTGCCAATGGAGAAGACACTGGAGATGTGAGTTCGATCCCTGGGTCAGAAAGATCCCCTGGAGAATGAAATGGCAACCCAGCTCCAGTATGCTTGCCTGGGAAACCCCACGGACAGAGGAGCCTGACTAGCTAAGGTCCATGAGGTCACAAAGAGTCAGACACAACTGAGCAAATGAGCATATATCCAATATGATGATACCTTAAAGACAATAGAGTATTCATCTGTTTGCTTTCCTAGGTAAAGAAAAAGGACTAACTCATCATCTTTTCTTTGATTTGTGAGCTATTCCATGTCTATGCAGTAAGTCACTCATTCATTAATTTTTGCTTTGTTAGCAGATGCTGTTTCTGCCGATTGCAACCAAAGAGAGCTAACAGATACAGAGAATGAATGAGTGAATGTATAAATGAACTAACAAAGACCAAAGATGGACTCATCAGGGATAGCTAAAAAGTATGTCATATATTGGGCTTCTGGTGGCTCAGCTGTAAAGAATCTGCCTGCAAGGCAGAAACCATCTGCAGTTCGGGAGATGTGGGTTCTATCCCTGGGTCAGGAAGATTCCCTGGAGAAAGAAACGGCTACTCACTCCAGTATTCTTGCCTAGAAAATTCCATGGACAGAGGACCCTGGAGGGCTACAGTCTATGGGGTTGCAAGAGTTGGACCCGACTTAGCAACTAAACCACCACCACCCATATGATATATTATAATGTGGTTACAGAGACAAGCTGAAAGAAGGAGACCAAATTAATTTAGAAATAATAAGATCTAGCTAATATTCCCCCCAGTATTTTCCTTTGATGAAGCTGCTTTTAAAGGCCTTTGGTTTTCACGGAGTTAGAATGAGATTTTTCTGGCAGAGGCTCATTTGCCATTTAATTAGTAATTAGTAATCCCAAAGGTTAATGTGAAGTTGCAATTAATTTATTTCAAGCTTGATTTTCTTCTGCAAAGGACAGAACCAATGCATATATTCAGATAGTAATGATTAGCTTAAATATTCCAGCCAAGTGAAATATTAAATAGCATTTTAAGACTTGAAATAATATTTGGATTCTCACATTTATTTTATTCTATCCATATTTTATTTCCTAAGAGACATGTGGAGAAATGCTCACTTTTAAATATGCTTAAACTTCCTTCAGTCATTAGATTTCCATGGTGTAATTAGTTAGTTAGTTAGTTCAGTTGCTCAGTCATATCTGACTCTTTGCGACCCCATGAATTGCAGCATGCCAGGCCTCCCTGTCCATCACCAACTCCTGGAGTCTACCCAAACCCAAACATGGTTGGATGTCCATTGAGTCGGTAATGCCATCCAACCATCTCATCCTCTGTCATCCCCTTCTCCTCCTGTCCTCAATCTTTCCCAGCATCAGGGTCTTTTCAAATGAATCAGCTCTTTGCATCAGGTGGCCAAAGTATTGGAGTTTCAGCTTCAACATCAGTCCTTCCAGTGAACACCCAGGCCTGATCTCCTTTAGGATGGACTGGTTGGATCTCCTTGCAGTCCGAGGGACTCTCAAGAGTCTTCTCCAACAGTTCAAAAGAATAAATTCTTCAGTGCTCAGCTTTCTTTATAGTCCAATTCTCAATCCATACATTACTACTGGAAAAACCATAGCCTTGACTAGATGACCTTTGTTAAGCACAATATTTAGTGTTTAGTTCCCTGACCAGGGATAAAAGATGGGCCTGCATTGGGAGCTTACAGTCTTAGCCACTTTAAAGGAAATCCCAGGAAGCAATTCTTTACTAGTAGCCCTTCCAGGGATCATAATATTTTTCCTCATTAAAAAAATAACACACGCTAGTAATGGAAAAATAATGAGTTATCCATAATCTTACTACTCCTAAGGATTATCACTATTAATATTCTGGTGTATTCTTTCTCAATCTTTTTTTCATATATATGGATATCCATTCATGTATTAACTTTGAAAAACAAATTATCCCTATCATATATAGTTTTGTATCCTGCTTTTTCATTCTTGTCCTAAGTATTTTATTTCATTAATATTCTGTATATGTCTTTGAACACATTTCTGATTTTGTCCAAAACATATATTTCAAGAAACAAAAAATTTTTTTTTCAAATAAAAAAAAATATATATATATATTTAGTGTTTAGAGGAAGAATCACAGAAATCAATCAGTTCCATTTGAAGTCCACGCCCATCAATAGTATCTTTTTTGCGTAGTATAGGTGGCACTTCATCTTAGATTGTTTTTTTTTTTTTTGGTGATTTTAGGGTAGATGGCCTTCATTGAAAGGTTTACCAGTATACCCAGGTTTACATGAGAATTGTCATTTTAGAGACTGCCAGAGCAGTTTCAAGATAAAATGTGTGGGCCAAACACATTTGTGCTGAACAGATTACTTGTTGGGTGTGTGGACACAATTACTGTATCTAAAATGTAATGTATCCTCTAATTATCATACAATTCCTGGTTGAAAGGGTATGGGAAAGTGAATCTCGGTTCAACTGAAGAAACTTGTCATGAACTGCAGTGAGTAATAGAGAGAAAAACTTGGAACACTGCCTGGTAGACACCTTCTGAGACAGGGATTAGGGAAAACGAGTAGCAACTGTCCACCCTGAAACTTGTTCCATCTCCGCTTAGTGGCCTGCAGCAGAGGGGTCTCATTTGCATGGTCACCAGTTGCATTGTTACAGGTCCTAGAGAAAAAAGTTGAGACCTCTCTGGCTAGCCTCTGCTCCGGGCTTCCACTGAGAATTCTCCTAAGAACACAACCATTTGGAAGAACAAAATATGTTTAAATTGTTATACTCTGCTACCTAAAATATTTCTGTTACTTCACTGATGACTGAAAAAAAAGACACATATTTTCTTATTGCTTTGCAATAAATAAACTTACTTTCTCAGTCTTGACTCCTCCTGGACTGTCATATTTACATTATGGGATATGTGGCAGATTTGGAGAAAGGAATTATGCCCTGTGATGTAGAAAAAGGATTTTCTAAGTTCAGGTTTAAAGATTTCTCTCTTGTATTTGACATGAGTAATTCTAGTCATAATTTAATGCCTATAAGCCATGGTAAGTGTCTGTCACTTATCAGTTGATTTTGTGTGTGTGGTGGATGCAGGAAAAGCCACAAGTATAAGCCATAATACAAAATCAATTAATTATCAGACTTTTATTTAAAATAGCTTATGGCTACCATTTATTGAATTCTTGCTGTGACTCTTTTATCTAATTGGATACTCATTTGATATTTACTTTCATCTTGCCCTCTGAGATTTGAGATCCCACGCAGCCATTCTAGGATTAGAAAGCTTCAAGACTCACTCCAAATGTGCTGTTGTGGCTCCAGAAATTCCAGACCACCCCTCATAGTTCATGTTTCCATGAATATAACACTAAGAGATAAAGGGAAAACCTTAACTTTGTACCAACTGTTTAAAATTCACCTGAAAATTTCTAAGTCCTGCTCATATTTTCCCTTATTCTAAGAAATCAAAAGAAAACTATGAGCCCTATAAATGTATGCTTATAAATCAAAGACATACAAATTAGCACCCTCTCATACTAACTGAGGGCTTCCGTGGTATCTCAGTGGTAAAGAACCCACCTGCCAATTCAGAGGGCATGGGTTTGATCCCTGGGTCAGGAAAATCCTTTGGAGAAGGAAATGGAAACTTTCTCCAATATTCCTGTCTGGGAAATTCCATGGACAGAGGAGCCTGGAGGGCTACAGTCCATGGTGTTGCAAAAGAGTAGGACACTACTTAGCAACTAAACAACAGCAGCAACATACTAAGTAATATATAGCATTTTTAACTGGAATCTATAGCATTCATTCCCATGTCATATCTTTTATTCGTGCATTCAACAAATATTTATCGAGTGTCTACTCTGTTCCCAGCACTGTTCTAGAGGCAAGGGATTCATCAGTGAAAAGTAAACATACAAAAATTACTGCTTTTATGTAGCTTACACACCTTACCTGACTCTTAGGTGAAAAACGCTTTGGAAAATGAATTTTAATTACGATCATTCTTTAAAATGTAGATGGTCTTCAAATGACAAGAATGTTATACAGTGTAATATAAAAGTTTATCTGTATGTTTAGATGGTATCAAATTAACTTCTCAAGGTGATATACATATATATTAACATATATGCGTTAATACATACATATATACACACATGTGGCCTTCCCGGGTGGCTCAGCCAGTAAAGAATCTGCCTGCAATGCAAAAGACCCAGATTTGATCCCTGGGTTGGGAAGATCCTCTGGAGAAGGGAATGGCAACCCACTCCAGATTTCTTGCCTGGAGAATTCCATGGACAGAGGAGCCTGGTGGGCTACAGTCCATAGGGTCACAAAGAGTCAGACATGACTGAGGGACTCACACACACACACACATACACAAAAAGATATACATATACACATACACAATGTAAAATAATGAAAAATCCTATTACAATATAATATTTTAAAATTGAAAAGAACACTGGGATGACCCAGAGGGATGGTACGGGGAAGGAGGAGGGAGGAGGGTTCAGGATGGGGAACTTGTGTATACCTGTGGTGGATTCATGTTGATATATGGTGAAACCAATACAATGTTGTAAAGTTAAAAAATAAAATAAAATAATAAAAAAAAGACCATTGAATAATGAGAAATGTTTTGATATATATGTATGTGTTTGTGTGTATTGTATGAATGTGTTCACAAAGTGAGTTAAAAGGAAAAAGAGATGGATGGACACTGTTTGAGGACATGAAAAGGACTTGGGCACCTACAAGCTTTAGAGGCTAAGACAATTTGTGTGTGTGTGTTTTGTTCAACTTCAGTTTAAAATCAATGGCTCTCTTTTTTTTGGTACTTAATTTTCTTGGTTAAGTTATGTTTTTCTCACTCTTAAAAAGAGGAAAGACACATGAAGATGAAAAGGAATAAATATGCTAGGTGAAAGAATAATTGGGAAAACAGAAGATGAAAAACATATGTAATAATCTGGAGGAAGAGCAAAGAGAGGGAATCAAAAAGAGATGATTCACTAAATTATGTTCACACACTATTGCTCAGTCGTGTCTGGCTCTTTGCAACCCCAAGGACGGTAGCCTGCCAGGCTCCTCTGTACATGTGATTCTCCAGGCAATAATACTGGAGTGGGTTGCCATTTCCTCCTCCAGGGGATCTTCCTGACCCAGAGATCAAACCCGCGTTACTTGAGGCTCCTGCATTGGTAGGCAAATTCTTTACCACTGAGCCCCCTGCTGTGGCTGCCACGGCTCAGGAGCATGGCTGCTGCAATGGCTGCGGTGGCGAGGAGCTACCCCACGTCCAAGGTTAGGGGTGGTGTCTGTATTTTGCTGGAGCAGCTGTGAAGAGATACCCCATGTCCAACTTAAGAGAAACTCAAGTAAGACAGTAAGCACTGAGAGAGGGTATCAGAGGGCAGAAGACTGAAACCACAATCACAGACAACTAGCCAATCTGATCACATGGACCACAGCCTTGTGTAACTCAATGAAACTAAACCATGCCATGTGGGGCCACCCAAGATGGGTAGGTAATGGTGGAGAGGTTTGACAGAATGTGTCCACTGGAGAAGGGAATGGCAAACTACTTCAGTATTCTTGCCTGGAGAACCCCTGAACAGTATGCAAAGACAAAAAGATAAGACACTGAAAGATGAACTCCCCAGGTCTGCAGGTGCCCAATATGCTACTGGAGATCAGTGGAGAAATAACTCCAGAAAGAATGAAGGGATGGAGCCAAAGCAAAAACAACACCCAGTTGTGAATGGGACTGATGAAAGAAGCAAGGTTTCATGCTATAAAGAGCAATATTGCATAGGAACCTGAAATGTTAGGTCCATGAATCAAGGCAAATTGGAAGTGGCCAAACAGGGGATGGCAAGAGTGACATCGACATTTTAAGAATCAGCGAAATAAGATGGACTGGAATGGGTGAATTGAACTCAGATGACCATTATATCTACTACTGTGGACAAGAATCCCTTAGAAGAAATGGAGTAGCCATCATAGTCAACAAAAGAGTCTGAATGCAGTACTTGGATGCAATCTCAAAAACGACAGAATGATCTCTGTTCGTTTCCAAGGCAAACCATTCAATATCATGGTAATCCAAGCCTATGCCCCAACCAGTAATGCTGAAGAAGCTGAAGTTGAACGGTTCTATGAAGACCTACAAGACCTTTTAGAACTAACACCCAAAAAAGATGTCCTTTTCATTATAGGGCACTGGAATGCAAAAGAAGGAAGTCAAGAAACACCTGGAGTAACAGGCAAATTTGGCCTTGGAGTACAGAATGAAGCAGGGCAAAGGCTCATAGAGTTCTGCCAAGAGAACACACTGGTCATAGCAAACACCCTCTTCCAACAACACAAAAGAAGACTCTACCCATGGACATCATCAGATGTTCAACACCGAAATCAGACTGATTATATTCTTTGCAGCCAAAGATGGAGACGATTTATACAGTCAGCAAAAACAAGACCGGGAGCTGACTGTGGCTCAGAATATGAACTCCTTACTGCCAAACTCAGACTTAAATTGAAGAAAGTACAGAAAACCACTAGATCATTCAGGTATGACCTAAATCAAATCCCTTATGACTATACAGTGGAAGTGAGAAATAGATTTAAGGGACTAGATCTGATAGACAGAGTGCCTGACGATCTATGGATGGAGGTTCATGATGTGGTACAGGAGACAAGAAACAACACCTTCCCCAAGAAAAAGAAATGCAAAAAAGTAAAATGGCTGTCTGAGGAGGCCTTACAAATAGCTGTGAAAAGAAGAGAAGTGAAAAGCAAAGGAGAAAAGGAAAGATACACCCATTTGAATGCAGAGTTCCAAAGAATAGCAAGGAGAGATAAGAAAGCCTTCCTCAGTGATCAGTGCAAAGAAACAGAGAAAAAAATAGAATGGGACATTTCATGCAAAATATTTCATGCAAAGATGGGCTCAATAATGGACAGAAATGGTATGGACCTAACAGAAGCAGATGATATTAGGAAGAGGTGGCAAGAATACACAGAAGAACTGTACAAAAAAAGATCTTCACGACACAGATAATCACGATGGTGTGATCACTCACCTACAGCCAGACATCCTGGAATGTGAGGTCAAGTGGGCCTTAGGAAGCATCACTACGAACAAAGCTAGTAGAGGTGATGGAATACCAGTTGAGCTATTTTAAATACTGGAAGATGATGCTGTGAAAGTGCTGCACTCAATATGCCAGGAAATTTGGAAAACTCAGTAGTGGCCACAGGACTGGAAAGGGTCGGTTTTCATTCCAATCCCAAAGAAAGGCAATGCCAAAGAATGCTCAAACTACTGCACAATTGCACTCATCTCACTTGCTAGTAAGTAATGCTCCAAATTCTCCAAGCCAGGCTTGAGCAATATGTGAACTTCCAGATGTTCAAGCTGGTTTTAGAAAAGGCAGAGGACCAGAGATCAAACTGCCAACATCAGCTGGATCATGGAAAAAGCAAGAGAGTTCCAGAAAAACATCTATTTCTGCTTTATTGACTATGCCAAAGACTTTGACTGTGTGGCTCACAACACATTTTGGAAAATTCTGAAAAGATGGGAATACCAGACCACCTGACCTGCCTTTTGAGAAACCTATATACAGGTCAGGAAGCAACAGTTAGAACTGGACATGGAGACTGGTTCCAAATAGGAAAAGGAGTACGTCAAGGCTGTATATTGTCACCCTGCTTATTTAACTTATATACAGAGTACATCATGAAAAATGCTGTACTGGATGAAGCAAAAGCTGGAATCAAGATTTCCAGGAGAAATATCAATAACCTCAGATATGCAGATGACTCTTGAGATCCCTTGGACTGCAAGAAGATCCAACCAGTCCATTCTAAAGGAGATCAGTCCTGGGTGTTCTTTGGAAGGAATGATGCTAAAGCTGAAACTCCAGTACTTTGGCCATCTCATGCAAAAAGTTGACTCATTGGAAAAGACTCTGATTCTGGGAGGGATTGTGGGCAGGAGGAGAAGGGGACGACAAAGGATGAGATGGCTGGATGTCAACACTGACTCAATGGACATGAGTTTGAGTGTACTCCAGGAGTTGGTGATGAACAGGGAGGCCTGGCGTGCTGCAATTCATGGGGTTTGAAAGAGTCAGACATGACTGAATGACTGAACTGAACTGAACTGTTGCAGATGACACCACCCTTATGGCAGAGAGTGAAGAAGAACTAAAAAATCTCTTGGTGAAAGTGAAAGAGGAGAGTGAAAAAGATGCCTTAAGCTCAACATTCAGAGAACTAAGATCATGGCATCTGTTCCCATCACTTCATGGGAAAGAGATGGGGAAACAGTGGAAACAGTGTCAGACTTTATTTTTTGGGGCTCCAAAATCACTGCAGATGGTGATTGAAGCCATGAAATTAAAAGACACGTACTCCTTGAAAAGAAAGTTATGACTAAACTAGATAGCGTATTAAAAAGCAGAGACATTACTTGTCAACAAAGGTCCATCTAGTCAAGGCTATGGTTTTTCCAGTGGTCATGTATGGATGTGAGAATTGGACTGTGAAGAAAGCTGAGCACCAAAGAATTGATGCTTTTGAACTGTGGTGTTGAAGAAGACTCTTGAGAGTCCCTTGGACTGCAAGGAGATCCAACCAGTCCATCCTAAAGGAGATCAGTCCTGGGTGTTCATTGGAGGGACTGATGTTGAAGCTGAAACTCCAATACTTTGGCCACCTGATGCGAAGAGCTGAAAAGACTCTGATGCTGGGAAAGATTGAGGGCAGGAGGAGAAGGGGACGACAGAGAATGGGATGGTTGGATGGCATTACTGACTCAGTGGACATGGTTTTCGGTGGTCTCCGGGAGTTGGTGATGGACAGGGAGACCTGGCGTGCTGCAGTTCATGGGGTTGCAAAGAGTCAGACATGACTGAGTGACTGAACTGAACTGAGCCACCTGAGAATCCCAAATTATGTTCAACACCAATCATAAGGCATCATCATTAGACAAAAAGCTGGAGGCAGGGAGTGATTGTAGTGAGGCTGGACAAACAGCCTAGAACAATACCTGGAACGTAGCGGGTCCTCAGTAAATATATCTTGAATAAGCAAATGAATCAATCAATAAAATTTACATTTATTGAATTAATGTTTATTGAATATCCATTGTGTCTAAACAATTATAAAGATTTCTGATCTCATGGGGCTTCAGTTCAGTTCAGTTGCTCATTCGTGTCCAACTCTTTGAGACCAAATGAATTGCAGCACACCAGGCCTCCCTGTCCATCACCAACTCACAGAGTTCACTCAAACTCACCTCTATCGAGTCGGTGATGCCTACCAGCCATCTCATCCTCTGTCGTCCCCTTCTCCTCTTGCCCCCAATCCCTCCCAGAATCAGAGTCTTTTCCAATGAGTCAACTCTTCACATGAGGTGGCCAAAGTATTGGAGTTTCAGCTTTAGCATCATTCCTTCCAAAGAACACCCAGGGCTGATCTCCTTTAGAATAGACTGGTTGGATCTCCTTGTAGTCCAAGGGACTCTCAAGAGTCTTCTCCAACACCACAGTTCAAAAGCATCAATTCTTCGGCTCTCAGCTTTCTTCACAGTCCAACTCTCACATCCATACATGACCACTGGAAAAATCGTAGCCTTGACTAGACGGGCCTTTGTTGGCAAAGTGATTTCTCTGCTTTTGAATATGCTGTCAGGGTTGGTCATAACTTTCCTTCCAAGGAGTAAGCGTCTTTTAATTTCATGGCTGCAGTCACCATCTGCAGTGATTTTGGAGCCTCAAAAAATAAAGTCTAACACTGTTTCCACTGTTTCCCCATCTATTTCCCATGAAGTGATGGGACCAGATGCCATGATCTTCGTTTTCTGAAAGTTGAGCTTTAAGGTATCTTTTTCACTCTCCTCTTTCACTTTCATCAAGAGGCTCTTTAGTTCCTCTTCACTTTCTGCCATAAGGGTGCTGTCATCTGCATACCTGAGATTATTGAGATTTCCCCTAGCAATCTTGATTCCAGCTTTTGCTTCTTCCAGCCCAGTGTTTCTCATGATGTACTCTGTATATAAGTTAAATAAGCAGGGTGACAATATACAGCCTTGATGTACTCCTTTTCCTATTTGGAACCAGTCTGTTGTTCCATGTCCAGTTCTAACTGTTGCTTTCTGACCTGTATATAGGTTTCTCAAAAGGCAGGTCAGGTGGTCTGGTATTCCCATCTTTTCAGAATTTTCCACAGTTTATTGTGATCCACATGGTCAAAGGCTTTGGCATAGTCAATAAAGCAGAAATAGATGTTTTTCTGGAACTCTCTTGCTTTTTCCATGATCCTGCAGATGTTGACAATTTGATCTCTGGTTCCTCTGCCTCTTCTAAAACCAGCTTGAACATCTGGAAGTTCACGGTTCACGTATTGCTGAAGCCTGGCTTGGAGAATTTGGAGCATTACTTTACTAGCATGTGAGATGAGTGCAATTGTGCAGTAGTTTGAGCATTCTTTGGTATTGCCTTTCTTTGGGATTGGAATGAAAACTGACCTTTTCCAGTCCTGTGGCCACTGCTGAGTTTTCCAAATTTCCTGGCATATTGAGTGCAGCACTTTCACAGCATCATCTTTCAGTATTTGAAATAGCTCAACTGGAATTCCATCACCTCCACTAGCTTTGTTCGTAGTGATGCTTTCTAAGGCCCACTTGACTTCACATTCCAGGATGTCTGGCTCTAGGTGAGTGATCACACCATCGTGATTATCTGCGTCATGAAGATCTTTTTTGTATAGTTCTTCTGTGGCTTACATTCAAGCATAAGGAAGTAGACAACAAAATTAAAAATGTAAATTAATTATAAAGCATGTAAGATGGTTATACATTAAGGAGATAAATAAAGCAGGGAAATCTTATGGCAAGAATTTGTAATTTTAAGTAGGGGGGTCAGGAAGGGTTTTTAGAAGTATTTCAAGAGGTTAGTGTGGCCAACACAGAACAAGCAACAGTAGGAGCAGGTGAGGTCAGAGAGGGACCAGGTCATTTGAATTTTAAGTCATTTAACTGGACTCTTGCTTTTACTCATGAAAGGAGATGCCATTGGAGGGTTCTGTGCCTGCATGCTCAGTTGCTCAGTCATATTCACCTCTTTGCAACCCCATGGACTGTAGCCTGCCAGTCTCTTTTGTCTATGGAATTTTTCAAGCAAAAATACCCAGTGGGTTGCCTTTTCCTCCTCCAGGGGATCTTCCTCATCCATAGCTTCTGTGTCTCCTGCATTGGCGTGCGGTTACTTTACCACTGTTCCACCTGGCAGAGACTAATATGATCTAACTTCTGTTTAATAGGATCACTCTGGCTTCTGCACTGGGAATAAAGGGGCTGGAAAATGCCAAAGCAGGAAAACCACTGATAAGGCATGTCACGGTGGAGGCAGATGTTGTCTAATCTTGGATATATTTTCAAAGTAGAGATGATAGTGTTTGCTGACATATACTGTGTAAGAGAGAAAGAATAAATCCAGGATTTGGGTCTCTAACTCTAGTTTTGGAGTTATCATTGACTGAGCAGATTTTCGTGGGCTGGAAATCAGGTGTTTCATTTTGGACATGCTAAGTTTAAGATGCCATTAGACATCTAAGTACAGATGTGCAGTAGATGGTTGAGATTCTGGGAAAAGGTCTTGGCTTAAGTTGTACATTGGCGAGTCACTAGTGGTATTTAAAACGAGGTGACTGAATGATGCTGTTAAAGATTTGTATATTCATAGAAGACAGGAGATAAGAAACAAGTCTTGGGACACACCGAACTTAAGAGACATGAGTGATGATGAAGAATGAACAAAGAAGATAGAGGTGAAATAAATGCTTTTCATTTGCCCATTTGGAATTTGTAGGAGTTGTGAACTTGGAGTTTACCCATGTCTCCAACAGGAAATTGTGAAAAGTTATTTTGGCCATGCACTGTGCAAGCACCATAGATACAGAGATGAATAAGATTTGATCCACAGTCTCCTGTCAATGAGTAAACAGTTACCTTGCAATGGATAAAGTCCTGTGATAAAATACCCATGGACTACTGTAGGAGGTCAGGAGAGCAGCATCTGAATCACGTGGGTGGACTTGAGGTCTTGAATCAAGAGAAGATATGGCTAAGTGAGGAAAGTGGAAACAAGGATGCCTATCATTAGTTCTCTCTTTCTCTCTCTATTTGTTTCTTTTGTGTGAATTTTTGTTAGATTATTGGGATAATTTTCCTTTGTTTTGACAGTTTTATTCTGTTTTTAATGTTTGACTTATACCTTAATTATTTGATTCTATTCAAACAACTTACATATGTGCTCTTCAGGTTATAATTATGACATGTTCTTTATTTTGACCAATTTTCATAACTGAAAATTTTCTTCACATTCTTTCTAAACTTGTTTTTGTAAAACACTTCTTCAGAAACTCTCCTCTAGTCTAGTCCATGAATACAGTACAAACAAAGGATAGTTCTCAGGCTAAAACTTTCAGGTAGTTCCAAGAAATATGGTGATTTCCATGCAAGTGTTAAGTGGCCAAATTTCAAAAGCCGGAAAAAGAAACAACACTGGTGGGGAAAAATATCAAATAGCAGTTTTCTCTTGTCATATTCATTCCTCAAAATCATCCATAAGCCACTTGCCAGATCTGTAGTTCAGACAAATGTATGATCTCTGTATTTGGTGAACATATCTCACTCATTTCTAACTTATCCTGTGATTTTTTTTGTTGCATTTGCTTAATATATTTTGCAGAAATCTCCCACCAATAGGTGGCGTTTGGAATCTAGAAAAAATATCAAACATGTCTTGACCCAGAAAATAGTCCACTCTGAGTCAATCTCCTCATTTTAACAGATGCTGCCAAGACATTATTTAATATGTGGCTTGTGGCATCACCTTTTTTCATATCTGTCTGGTAAGCATTAATGTATCTTGCAACAGGAATAAAATGATGGGGTAAATATTCTTGTATCAGCTTCTTAAGTTAATAACTAACATATTTACAATGTTCTTCCAAACAATTTCATTTTCTATAGGGAGATGAAAAAAGAATGATCTAACATGTGAAGTTAAAACTATACACATAAGTTACTTGAATATGATTTTATGTGAAGCACTTGAGACTGAAGAGATCTGCTGGCCAATCTACAGTAAAAAATATAATATTCTAAAAAAGCCTAAAGTTCCTATAAATTAACTTGGCTAATATATTGAAATTCTCTTCAAAGATAAATGGCAGATAACTTGTTTGTTAAGTTGTCTGTGTTCTTAAAAATTAAGAAAAATAATGGTATTATGGAGAGCTAAAACAATGGTATTTAGAAAGGACAGGACGACCAAAGAAGATAAATGCAGCTGAGAATGGCAGTTCATGTGGATAAGAATTAGGTTAGTAAATCAAAACTAGTGTATGAGTGTTCATTACTCACAGCCATAAAAATGTAATTTTACTCACTATAACATTTTACAGAGAACAACAAAATTGTGATGCTTAGCCAATCGACCTGTTGTTTAACAGAAAATATTATGCTACATAGAGAAGGCAGTTGATTTATTATAAAATCATTGAATAAATCAAAGAGTCAATTTTAAACCTCCTTCCATACACCAACATGTTGCTCTGAGGTAATTTATCAATCTCCATAGAAACTAGGTGTTTGGAAATGCTTTTGAAGTAGGATATCATCTCTGCCCTTTAACAGAAGTGATTACAATTAATCTTGCCTTTCCAGCCCGGAAAGCTGATTATAAGAAAACTTAGCTGTATCATGGAGAAGGCAATGGCACCTCACTCCAGTACTCTTGCCTGGAAAATCCCATGGACGGAGGAGCCTGGTGGGCTGCAGTCCATGGGGTTGCTAAGAGTCGGACACGGACTGAGTGTCTTCACTTTCACTTTTCACTTTCATGCATTGGAGAAGGAAATGGCAACCCACTCCAGTGTTCTTGCCTGGTGAGTCCCAGGGACAGGGAAGCCTGGTGGGCTGCCGTCTATGGGGTCGCACAGAGTCGGACATGACTGAAGTGACTTAGCAGCTATATCATATTCTTAAAGCATTATTTGGATTGCTGAATGTAATGGACTATTTTAAATTTTCCTGATTGTTGTAAAATGTTAAAAACTAGAAATAGAATTGTTTATTAAACAAGAAACCCAGAACACAGGTTTATATCAGTTCTTGCCCCCAAAATGTAGCTTTTCTGTGTTGTCAATGTATTGACTTAATTTCTGATGTGGTAGTGTCTTGTTCTAAAACAATGAATATACTATGATAATTTTGTGACTAATAGGAGTAAATTGTGTTATTCTAAGACATATTTTATAATTATATATATATACACAGATAATGCTATGCCACATTAATATATGAAAGAGAAGTTTGATAACTGAAAGACCCTGTTGATCTGATCATATCTAAAATATGTTATGGCACTAAATAAGTTGTTTTTATAGTTAATATATTAATATTTAGTGATCAGAAAATATCTAATTTTTACAATTTCCTATTAATATTAGTACATGGCTAAATTTGACACCCATATTTTTGTTAATTTTATTTACTATTTATTTATTGCACCAGATAGTATTAATATTACTTAGTTCTTGATTTAAACGTACAAAAATTTTCATTATAATATGAATCAGAGTACAATAAGCAATATCCATGTGCCATTAATAACCACTAAGATATGTCATATATTTAAATATTACCATGTAATGAGCCACAAAGTCAATGATAGCTGTTGATTATTTGTTGTTACAAAAAAATCAATGTGCAAAAATTAACTCCTAATAAAATTTAGCAATTTATTACATAAATATATTTATAATTGTTTTAAATGATGAAATGCTAAATTATTATTAGAATTTTAAAAAAGTTTTATTAAAAATTGTGTTCATAAAAAAGCAGAAAGTTATTATAAAATAATAACAGTTGAATAAAATTTTGGAGAAAATAGAAAGGTGGAAAAAAGTGAAAAGTACTTCAGAGTTCTTAATGTGAGCAGAATGTGGCCAATTAGGGTACAGATGAAGCATGGATAAATTTACAACATGTCCCCATGGAAGCTATCACTATAGAATTTCACTACAGAAGCTGTCACTTCCGAATTTTTACAGGCATAGAAAAATAACAATGACCTTATTACACTAAGCCTACGTCTGCTGACCCAGGTACATAGCCTAAATAAGGAAGATATTTTAGTTTTCCAAAGGACAGTACTAACATGATGGCTTCAGAAATTTATTAGACACAAATCCTTCAAAATAGTGAAAAACCCATAGCACTCCATGTAATTTATTATTTTTGATGATTATGCAATTTTCTTTTTTATATTTCAAACTCTTCAGTTGACGGAAAAATCAACTGAAGATTGAGACTGATTCTACAAGTATTGGCATAATATCTACTGCATTTTCATAAACATGAACAAAGTAAAATACTCATCGGTCATAGTATTTTTAAACTAAAATCATTTTTACTGATAGAATTACCACAAGGATATGATGACATTTTATACTAATGATAAAAATATTGATGTGCTGTTTTTGAATGAGCAATACATGACTTTGCTTTTGGCAAAGTGATGCCCACTGCCCAGAAAATCATCCAAGAAGCTTTATGTGCATGATAATGGGACCCTTCATTTTATAGAAACCAAAATCAAATTTGAAAGCATTATGGCCGAACTTTTATGCAGAATATAAACACTGACAAATAATATTGCACATTATTTAGGGAGTGAAATATAAAACCAGATCCTGGCAAATTTTATATATATATATATATATATATGTAAAACAAACAAATACATTTAATAGACTAGATTAAAAAAGAGTAAATTTAAGCCAAACATTTTGGAAGCCTGGAATTCTAAAGCATCTCAGTTTGGAAACATGGAAAACATAATCTTTTGCTACAAAAGATCCTTGGGGAAAAAAACTAAAGCATTCTAAATGTTCTGTTCTGTAAGAAACAATCAAGCAAAAAATTTTTTTTACTATCACTTAGGGTTTCTTTTTCCTTATCCAAGGGCTATATAATTAATACTTCTTGGCTTCAATGAAATACTGAAATGTTTGAAAACATTTAATAAATGCAAATTCAAAACCTTTGCAGAATCCACAATGAAAAATTCAAGTCATTGCCATTAGGCCATTAAAACTCAATTAGAAGCAGTATGTGCTCTTACATAAACTGATTGTGATATTAGTAAAGATATAAATTATAGAACACAAGCAAAAGTATTTCAAAACTATATTTTTGAAAATGTATTCACTAAGAACTAATTTGGCTTAATGTTTTACATGAAATGATGCATAAGCCAAAATTTAATATACATCAAGTCAAGCATCAAAGTGATTTAGAGTATTTACAAAGTCAATATCATTGACACCAAACAAATTGTGAGCATCTTTCCATTGATGTCAATTTATCCAACATAGAAAAGGGAAAGTTACTTTGACCTCAAACTCCATTATCTGTTTGGGATTCAAAACTAAATTTCAAGTCAATTTTTTAAAAATTTTGCACCCAAAAATATAATTTTGAAAAAATAGATTTATGGTCATAAAAATTTTATGCCATTTTTAATACTCTTCTGACTTTAATTTGAATTAAGATGACACTAATCAAGGAAAAATAACTCTGAGACAGAGTGAGGGCTCTGCTGTGGTTTCTGCCTGACAAGACAGTGAAAATCTGGCCAAACACAGAGGGACCAGGTGTATAGGAAGGGATCTCTGGATTAACCACCAAGGAATAATTCCAAGGCAATTAGTTTAAAGCACTGAGAATTTACTCATGTAGAAAGTGAGGTCATTCAGTCCTATCTGACTCTGCAACCCCATGGTCTGTAGTCTGCCAGGCTCCTCTGTCCATGGGATTTCCCAGCAAGCATACTGGAGTGGGTTGCCATTTCCTTCTTCAGAGGATCTTCCTGACCCAGGGATCGAACTCAAGTCTCCCACATTGCAGGCAGAAGGAAATACAAAACCTATGTAGAACCTGTAAAAGCAACAGCCACAAAATTTCGTGGGAAAAGTGATTCGTCAGTTTACTAAAACCCTTGGCATGTAATTTCAGAGTTGGTTGGAGCTTCAGTGTAAGCCAATCGTGGAAGCTCAAATACCAATGTATATTTTTAAAAAGAATGCCTCAAGAAAGGCTGTTAAATTTAGTAGCCATTTCTGTTCAGAAATGGCATAAGTGAGAATTGAAGCAGTCATAAAGGATTTTGTTTCCTATGAAAGTAAGTACATAATTTTTTATAATAAATTATGTTGTATTCAGTTCTTTATTGTGATTAAAGTTTCAATTTTCTATAATTTTATGTTTACTACTTAAACTTGTATAATTTACTAAAGTCATTTTATATTTGTTTCACTTGTTATAGCTATTAAGATACCAACTTAAAAAAAAATTCTTGAGTTCAAGGGAGCCCTTTTATTCTAACTGATAATGAAAGCACTCTCAGCTATAGTGGTCCTGCTGCTATATCGTCCATAGAAAATGGACCTCAGAAAAATTTCAAGAATTCTCAACATCCTTCTAAATCTGTGCTTCATGTTGTCACTCACCTTAGCCTCCAAGATCACCTATTTCAAATTAATTTTCTACATATGAACTTTCAGTTCACTGTCTTAAATATATCTTAAATTATTTGGCATATATATATATATATATAACACACATATATATATATTTGTCCATCATCTAGAATGCCTTTGCTACTTGCTCCTTGCCTAAATCCTAACTGTCCCTTGGGACTCAGCTCAACTCTCACCTTTTCCTTGAAGTTTGTGCTGACCATTTCGCTCACGGTGAACTCTCTCTTCTGATTCCTAAAGTACTAATTACTACCACCATCACCTGGCACTTGTGCTGTTGTACAATATAAAAATACAACTTGGACTCTCAGCTGTTAACTTGAGCTATGCCAAGTAACTCTAGACAACCTCCTTGAAGATACCTGAGTTGCCCAGGAGAAATTTCTTAGATGATGGAAATGTTCTGTGTCTGTGTGGCCCAATATGGTAGCCACTGGCCGTGTTTGGCTATTGAATGCTTGACCTGTAATTAATTTTAAGTAATTTAAGCAGCCACATGTGCTAGTGTCTTCCATAATGGAGAGTACAGCTCTAAAGTTATTTTGTAGTAATCCCACACAAAGATTAGGGAAAAGGGTCCCCAAAACCCTAAGGAGGAGGAGAAATTAAGACTTTGTAAGAGTAAGTTTACTGGAAAAACATTTTAACTCTGCTTAATTTTCTTTCATTTCCTTAAAGGCTGCATGTTAAACAATGAGTACAATACATTTTAAGCATCTTAAATGAGTAATGATGAATATTATGAAACTAATTCTCAATTGCCTTTGACCCTGGGATGCTGCTGCTACTGACGTTTTACCATGGTAACCATAAAAATGAAGAGAGGAGAAAGAAAGGTCCAAAGGTCACAGAGGGGAGCAATTGGTCTCTTTCATAGGTGTGCCCTTATAGACTAATTTCCTAGCTTGCTTATTTGTATGTTTCTATGTATTTCAGGTTTTCTTGAAATTATTTTCTATATTCTTCTGGATGGAAAAAAAAAAAACAAGCCAAGGTATAAATTATACTTGTTAAAGCCTCCCTGTACGTCTTTCTAAGATCGTTGTGAATCATCCAGCAACTAAGGAGTATGTGCCTGGCGCATGGGAGATACTCAAAGAATATTTGTTGCATAAATTCAAATGAAGTTTTTCTTTTGAAGAGAGATCAGTTTTTACTGGGATGGCCTTAAGTTTTGAAGGTTTAACCAAAAGTATTCTGGTTTTTATAATCTGCTTTATTTCAAATTTGCAAGCATCTTGATACTTTTTAGCCTCGTTGGAAGATATAACCTCCAATGCTTTGAGATGCTTCGAGATTGATTTGCCTTCTGTCCAAAAGACAAAACTTAGTGTCTGATAATGTCAGTTACTCATTGCCATTGACTCTTTCAACCATTATGTGAAATTTTTTTTAAAAAAATGCATGTATCAGAATAAAAATTGAAAAATCATTTATCATCTGATTCCAAAGTTTCCATAAAAAACACCAAATATGAGTTGTTCCATTTCTTCCACTGACTTCTATCAACGTTACTATTAGAGGACAAGACCTCGTACAGCTCTTTCACATCCTCTTTGATGAAAGTTGAGATAGTGTTGCGTCAGATGTAGTAGCTCTTAGATTCTGGGAGGCATCCTAGGAGCAGATCCATTAAGCATAGGGATCTGGGAATATTTCTGATTTCTGCTCCCATGCTGGTCTGTGTCACCAGTGATGCATCCTCCTGTGAGCAAGTCTCCTCTTCTTTTAAGACTTGTCCTTACAACTGCCCCACCCACAGCCTGCTCCCAGCCTCCCATCCCTGCTCTGACAGATGTGGCTGCTCTAGCCCTCTAGTCAGGAAGCTGACTCAAAGCTTTCCTTTAGCCCTGATCTGTCAGAATCTATGGAGCTAACAGTTTCTCAATCAGGGGAGTTCTCAGGCAACACAAATCTTGCTGAAGCTCTTAGGTCTGCCCCTTAAGACTTTACTCTTTAAGAGCAAAAGGATGGAGGGAGAGAGAAGAAAAGGAAAGCAAAAAGAGAAACAGAAGAGACAAAGGGAGATAACTTTCTCCATTTCCCACTAATTCGGGACAAAGACAGAAGCCCCATGTAGCCCCAGTGAGAAGCCGCAAGGGTGACTCATTAAATCTCAGGGCATTACCTTTTGTATGAGAGGAATTCACCCATGGGAGAAGGATTACTGTAGGTTTTTGTAATTGTGATAGATCTAGTACAATGATTCACGTATAGCAATTGTCAAATATTTGGGGATTAACCAGAAGGCAGGTAGAGCATTGCCCCTCCCAATCAGCACGCACAGGAATTCGTAGTTCCATTCTTATCTCTAAAATTGAATAGACATTTCAATAGAGGATTGTCTTAATAGCTGATTTTATAGTGTGATTTTAGAAATAATTTTAATCTTTTTGATTCAGTGAACTAAAATGCATACCCAGATAGCAGGGCTGGAAAATGTGGGAGATGAAATAGTTTGCATGGAGTGAGAAGAGGGGAGGATGGGTACACCTGAAAATTAGCACCAGATCTCACTGAAATAAGATGCTTAATCCTAGCTGAAAATGGCATGTGTAAGTTCACCCATCACCAATTTCAAAAGCGTAAGAAAATTAATTCTCTCTCAATGAGTGATTTGAAAGGAGCATTTTGAAACAAGCCTGCAAAATTTTTGATAATTTTTTCTAATCAAATGAAAGTTTGCTTCCTATGTAAATGTGCAAAAGCAGGTGGCAGTTTATCAAAATTCCAAGAGTTAATTTATATTGCTCCAGGCTGTTCTGATTTACCATTTCTTTCTGTAAAGGGATGGACAGTGATTTAATATGTGCTTCTAACTCATCCATGTTTGAAAAAGCTCTATGTGGCACATCTAACCCTTTTCCTTCTTGCCTACACAAATATACATGTACCATAAACACACGCATACATTAGGCAGAATTTGACAGATGCACTCATGATGTCTAGAAATACTAAGCAGTCTAGATGGAAATATTCATTTTCCTTAAAGTGTTTAAAATGTTTGATAGGACAATAGAACAATGATGCTGTTTCTGCATCTCAAGTAATAAGAAAATTCTTACAATCTCCTCAGTTGCACAGGGAAATTATCCCACCATAGAGTTCTCTCCTATACTCATTCAACTTCCATTCATTCATCCATTTATTCACTTCTTTGTCTCTTCTTCTGAGTTTCCTCCAGAAAGCAGAGCCTGAGACAAGAATCTATGTAAAAAAGTTTTGGAGGGAGGAAGTCATCCCAAGGAACAGAACAGGGAGACCAGGGACAGAGGCAAAGCCAGTACATGGTTGTGCCCTCAAATGGTTCACCATTGCTGGTAACTGGAATTCAATACAACTTTATGATGGTCCATTTAGGGTGTGCCTCAGAATTGTCCACTGCAGAAAGAGCATTTATTTACCAGCTTTCATCTGTCTTTTGTCCTGGGTGGCCCCTTGGAGTTTTAATCCTCTTGTTTCACTTATCATTCATGAATGAATGGGAGACATGGTCACAGGTGTCCCAGTTCACAGTGTTAGAGAAGGCGAGAGGCTGATGACAAGTGGCACATGATACAGCAGAAATGGGCTGCTGTTAGGTTATACCCATGCAGAACTGACTACCACCGAAATTGCTGGAGTAAACTGCAGGCTGAGAGGTGTCTGATACGCTCATTTATCATCTATTGAGAGCAACTCTACAAAGGGATTATAGGGCCATTACAGTAATAGACAGAGTGTTAGGAGCATAATAGGAATTAGAGAGGAAATAATGAACTAACCTTCAGCATGAGGTTGTGTCTGTTACGTGTGCTCTTGGACCCTGGCTGTAAAAATGTGGAGTAGTGGTGGGAGGGAGACCAGAGAGGAACACAAACTGGCAGAGATGATGTTCACTGACAGCAAAGAGAGTTTCAGTGGATGAGCCTGGAACAGATTTGCAAATAGGGAAACCACAGCAGCGGGGCTGGGTTTGAATTGATAATAGTAGTCAGGGGAGGGGATCGGGGTGGCTGATATTCATATAGGAGTCAGGGGAGATAACTGGGCGCAGGTGATGTTTATACGAGATACTGTGTGTTTGTATGCTCCGACTCTTACGACCCCATGGACTATAGTCCATCAGACCCTGTCCATGGGATTTTCCAGGCAAGAATACTGGAGTGGGTTTCCATTTTCTTCTTCAGGGGATCTTTCCATCCCAAGGACTGAACCCATGTAACGTGCATCTCCTGCATTGCAGGTGGATTCTTTTACCCACTGAGCCATTGGGGAAGTCTATAAGAGATACTAAGGAGGAAAGAAATGGGGAAAAAAGATTTTAAAAGATTTTACTGTCCATGAATTGTAAACACACTTGATATTTTCAAGAAACTTTGGTAGAGGTATCATTTGTTTTACTCCAATTCTCTTGCCCATCTCATTTTTTTCTCCCATTGCAACCCTGTACAGAGAAGAGTCCTAAAGGGAGGGCAGGAAAAATGGGAGTGAAATAATTAGACTAGATCATAAATCACCACACCACTATTCTGTATTTGACTCCTTTAAAGGTACTGATGGCTCTGGTGGGCACTGTGCTGTGTTGTATGGATACTCTTTTGGGAATGGAGACCTTCTTCCCCTGTCAGCTCAGGGATCACTTCTGTTTAGAGAGCTTCCTTATCAGTCCCACTCCATTCCTGTAGGGACACAGCTCCAAGGATAGATTCATATGGGATAGAAGGGCTCAGTCCCATTACCCAACTGGGGACAATGGTAAAGGATCATCCCAGTCTCAAATCTCTCTGTAGATGTTGCTGAGTCCTCAGACAAGTTGGTGTCACAACTGGTCACAGTGCCTTAATTTGGTGTTAGTGGTATTAACATGGACTTCCCTGGTGGCTCAGATGATAAAGAATCTGCCTGCAATGTGAGAAAGAAAGTGAAAGTGAAGTCGCTCAGTCGTGTCCAACTCTTTGTGACCCCGTGGACTGTAGCCCACCGGGCTCCTCCGCCATGGGATTATCCAGGCAAGAATACCGGAGTGGGTTGCCATTTCCTTCTCCAGGGGATCTTCCTGACCCAGGGATGAACCCAGACCTCCTGCATTGCAGGCAGATGCTTTAACCTCTGAGCCACCAGGGAAGACACTTGCAATGCGGGAGACCCCAGTTTGATCCCTGGGTTGGGAAGATTCCCTTGAGGAGGGCATGCAACTCACTCAAATATTCTTGCCTGGAGAATCCTCATGGATAGAGGAGCCTGGTGGGCTACAGTCCATAGGGTGGCAAAGAGTCAGATATGACTGAGTAACTAAGCACAGCACAGCATTAATACATGATATACAGACTCATGATATACATGGCATCACCGACTCGATGGACATGAGTTGGAGCAAGCTCCAGGAGTTGATGATGGACAGGGAAGCCTCATGTGCTACAGTCTATGTGGTCGCAAAGAGTCAGATACAACTTAATGACTGAACTGAGTTGATTGATACAAGACTCAGTTTTCTTCAACATAATTTTTTTTCTTCCATTGTCCTACCCCATTATGCTATAGCAACTGTTAATTTCATAGTCAATATAGACATTTGTTGTTTTTCATCTTTTCTTCTCTTTAGAATCCCCTTGTAGACGAATAAATCTGTCTGCTCCCAAAAATAGCCCTTTTTCTGTTCAGCCCACCACTACACATGCTGTGCTCACTGTTCCTATGTCCTTGCTCACACAGCTCTCTTTTTCTTAGTGCCTTTCCCTCAACCCATATTTCTAACTCGGTGTATTGGAATTCTGCTCATTGTTTATGGCCCAATTCACATTCTGCCTTCTCTGTGATTCCTATTCTGACTTCCATTTTCTTTGATTTTTCTCTTCTCTGAAATTAGATAATAACCATTCCCTATGCTGTGCAATAGCACTTCCTCACTGTGTTTTTGGATTTTGTTTGCTTATGTGTATATCTTACTCATTCAAACTAGAAGGCAATGTGTTGGAGGCAGAGCCCAAGTGTAGTCCTTGTATTCACTGAAGAATGTTGCTGTGCTACAGGGTGTGCATGCTAAGTCACTTCACTCATGTCTGACTCTTTGCACCCCCATGAACTATATGGCCTGCCAGGCTCCTCTGTCTGTGGGATTCCCCAGGCTAGAACACTAGAGTAGGTTGCCATGCCCTCCTCCAGGGGATCTTCCCCACCCATTGGTCCAACCCAGGTCTATTATGTCTCCTGCATAATTCAGGTGGGTTCTTTACCAGTAGTGCCACCTGAGAAGCCCATGCTACTGGGTAATAATCATATCTATTATGCACTTAGACTTTACTGGCTACAGTGTTTAGCACTTTCCATATATGAACTCACTTAATTTTTACAAGTACCTAGTGAGGTATATCGGAGAAGGCAATGGCACCCCACTCCAGTACTCTTGCCTGGAGAATCCCATGGATGGAGGAGCCTGGTAGGCTGTAGTCCATGGGGTCACTAAGAGTCGGACACGACTGAGCGACTTCACTTTGACTTTTCACTTTCCTGCATTGGAGAAGGAAATGGCAACCCACTCCAGTGTTCTTGCCTGGAGAATCCCAGGGGCAGCAGAGCTTGGTGGGCTGCCATCTATGGGGTTGCACAGAGTCGGACATGACTGACGTGACTTAGCAGTGAGGTATATGTTATTAATATTATTCCTCATTTTGCATTTCAGGAAACTGAGTCCTAGAGAGATTGAGGGACTTCTCAAGAACATACAGTTGGAAATGGCTTGATCTGTTTCAATGCCAAATCTTGGTTCTGAGTCACTCAACCATATGCTTCCAATACATTTAAGAAAGTGTAACGGATTGACTGATGTAGATATAAATTCCAAAGTATGGGTTTGTTTGTGGGGCCCAGAGGACAAGATGAAGCTTCACTTCCCTGGGACACAGTATTTATTTTGTCAATGACACGTTTAGTAGTACCAATAAGAAAACAGCTGTAAGCAATAACAGTTAATACATCAGATCAGATCAGATCAGTCATTCAGTCATGTCTGACTCTTTGCGACCCCATGAATTGCAGCATGCCAGGCCTTCCTGTCCATCACTAACTCCCGCAGTTCACTCAGAATCACATCCATCGAGTCAGTGATGCCATCCAGCCATCTCATCCTCTGTCATCCCCTTCTCCTCCTGCCCCCAATCCCTCCCAGCATCAGAGTCTTTTCCAATGAGTCAACTCTTTGCATGAGGTGGCCAAAGTACTGGAGTTTCAGCTTTAGTATCATTCCTTCCAAAGAAATCCCAGGACAGATCTCCTTCAGAATGGACTGGTTGAATCTCCTTGCAGTTCAAGGAACTCTCAAGTTAATATATAACTTCTTGCAATCTCATCTTTGTGCTGAGTTTGGCATCAAGTCATGCATTTACTCCTCAAATATGATTTGGCATTGCTACATGCATTTTAGTCATCACGGTGGACATCAAAATATTAGTCATGTCCCTCAAGGAAATGACATGACAAATAAAGGCAACATGGAACTTGCAGGCATCTGTACTCTGTGGAGCTAATGTTTCCTAGAAGACAGGGGATGCTGGAATCATGACTCATGTATACAGAAAAAACGGATGTAATGAAATTCATCAGTGCTCTTTCACATTTGCTGTTTCTAAGTATCAAGCAGAGATTTCCAGAAAAGAAAATGCAACAGTCTGGAGAGAGTATTCAGAAACACCTCATGCTCAAATTATCACACATCAGTGGACAACTTGATATTGTGGGGTTTGTGTCATCTCAGCTTTTAAACAGAGCTTGTCCAGTTGTAAATAATAGCTCAAAGCAGTCAAGGCCAGAAAGAAAAAGTCTTTGAGATCTCCATTTCACCTTAAAAATTCATATGACTTAAGTTTTCCATGTGTGTTTTCATTTTTAAAAAATTTTAATGACCACTAAAAGTCAAATAAATAGACCTCAAATGAAAGTCATGCTCAAGTTATTGTCTACAGGATAATTTTCTGAGTACTACATTGTGATCTATTTTGGAAAAATAAAACCCTAAAGAATCAAAGGCCACTCACACTGTATATCACTAATATCAATGCAATAATCATTCTTTACTATGTTGTCATCGGAGAAGGCACTGGCAACCCACTCCAGTACTCTTGCCAGGAAATTCCCATGGATGAAGGAGCCTATAGGCTGCAGTCCATGCGGTCGCTAAGAGTTGGACACGACTGAGTGACTTCACTTTCACTTTTCACTTTCATGCATTGGAGAAGGAAATGGCAACTCACTTCAGTGTTCTTGCCTGGAGAATCCCAGGGACAGAGGAGCCTTGTGGGCTGCCGTCTATGGGGTCGCACAGAGTCGGACACGACTAACGTGACTTAGCAGCAGCAGCATGTTGTCATAATATTTTTAGATATATATGGATCTTAGTAGCAACATTTAAAAAAATATTTCATTGTTGTTAGCCATGCCAACTATCAATAAAGAGAGAGTTCCAGAGTGTCACAAATAGATAGTAAGTTTCAATATTTAACGATTCTCTTGGTGGAAATTTTTATAATTAAATCTCTGATATAAGGTCACAGCTCTTGTCTATATCAAGAAATGAAGGAGGATCAAGATGATGGAAAAGGAAGACCCTGGGCTCACCTCCCCACTATGAACACATGAAAACTACAACTACAGGTAGGGCAGTTCTCATTGAGAACCACCAGAAGACTAGCAGAATATCTCTTCTAGAACCAGAGCAATAAAGGAAGAACCATGCAGAGTCTAATGGGAGGGCAGAAGAAGTGATTTATTCAGAAACCACATCTCTAGTGGGTGACCCAGAAGTGAAGGGCTATATCACAGGTCTAGGGGTCCTCCCTTAGGAATAAGGGATTTGATTCTGGCACCTGGGGTCTGGCACCAGGAAGATGAGTCTCCTTGGATGATTTGAAAACCAGTGAGTCTTATCGGAGGGCAGTAAGAAACAGATTCTGCCCTCGACGAGCCACGTGCAGACTCGTTTGCTCCCAGTCCTAGTGCAGAGGCAGCTGATTGACAACTGACTGGTGCTCTAGCTGGGCTGCCAGAATGACTCCAGAGCACTCCCACCCCAAGCATGCCCATGGTCAGAGTCAAACCCCAAGGCAGCACCTACTTCCAGCTTATAAGTGTCTGAGGCTGCCTCAGTTATACAAAGGGCGGAGTCCTGCCAACACTCAGTGATCATCAGTTCAGGACAGTTCAGTAACTCAGTCATGTCTGACTCTTTGCAACTCCATGGACTCTGCACTCCAGGCTTCCCTGTCCATTACCAACTCCCGGAGCTTACTTAAACAAAGCTCCATTGAGTTGGTGATGCCATCCAACCGTCTCATCCTATGTCATCCCCTTCTCCTCCCAACGTCAATCTTTACCAGCATCAGGGTCTTTTCCAATGAGTCAGTTCTTCGCATCAGGTGGCCAGAGGAATGGAGTTTCAGCTTCAGCATCAGTCCTTCCAATGAATATTCAGGACTGATTTCCTTTAGGATGGACAGGTTGGAAAGTCCAAGGGACTCTCCAAAGTCTTCTCTAAAACCACATTTCAAAAGCATCAATTCTTCAGCACTCAGGTTTCTTTACAGTCCAACTCCCCATCCAACTCAACACCCATGCATGACTACTGGAAAAAACATAGCTTTGACTAGACGGACCTTTGTTGGCAAAGTAATATATCTGCTTCTTAATATGCTGTCTAGGTTGGTCATAACTTTTCTTCCAAGGAGCAAGTGTCTTTTAATTTCATGGTTGCAATCACCATCAGCAGTGATTTTGGAGCCCCCCCCAAAATAAAGTCTGTCACTGTTTCTACTGTTTCCCCATCTATTTCCCATGATGTGATGGGACCAGATGCCATGATCTTAGTTTTCTGAATATTGACTTTTAGGCCTCTTTCACTTTCACTGATAGGCTCTTTAGTTCCTCTTCGCTTTCTGCCATAAGGATGGTGTAATCTGCATATATGAGGTGATTGATATTTCTCCTGGCAATCTTGATTCCAGCTTTTGCTTCATCCAGTCCAGCATTTCTCATGATGAACTCTGCATATAAGTCAAATAAGCAGAGTGACACTATACAACCTTGACATACTCCTTTCCTGACTTGGAACCAGTCTGTTGTTCCATGTCCAGTTCTAACTGTTGCTTTTGACCTGCATACAGATTTCTCAAGAGGTAGGTCAGGTGGTCTGGTATTCCAAGCTCTTGAAGAATTTTCCACAGTGTGTTGTGATCCACACAGTCAAAGGCTTTGGCACAGTCAATAAAGCAGAAGTAGATATTTTTCTCTGGAACTCTTGCTTTTTCCATGATCCAACAGATATTGGCAATTTGATCTCTGGTTCCTCTGCCTTCTCTAAATCCAGCTTGAATGTCTGGAAGTTCATGGTTCATGTACTGTTGAAGCCTGGCTTGGAGAATTTTGAGCACTACTTTGCTAGTGTGTGAGATGAGTGCAATTGTGTGGTACTTTGAGCATTCTTTGGCCTTGCCTTTCTTTGGGATTGGAATGAAAACTGACCTTTTCCAGTCCTGTGGCCACTATTGAATTTTCCAAATTTGCTGACATATTGAGTGCAGCACTTTCACAGCATCATCTTTCAGGATTTGAAATAGCTCAACTGTAATTCCATCACTTCCACTAGCTTTGTTCATAGTGATGCTTCCTAAGGCCCACTTGACTTCACATTCCAAGATGTCTGGCTCTAGAAGAGTGATCACACCATTGTGGTTATCTGGGTCATGAAGATCTTTTTTGTATAGTTCTTCTGTGTATTCTTGCCATCTCTTCTTAATATCTTCTGCTTCTGTTAGGTCTATACAATTTCTGTCCTTTATTGTGCCTATTTTTGCATGAAATGTTCCCTTGGTATCTCTAATTTTCTTGAAGAGATCTCTAGTCTTTCCCATTCTATTGTTTTATTTCTTTGCATTGATCACTGAGGAAGGCTTTCTTATGTCTCTGTTATTCTTTGAAACTCTTCATTCACATGGGTATATCTTTCCTTTTATCCTTTGCCTTTCACTTCTCTTCTTTTCTCAGCTATTTGTAAGGCCTCCTCAGACAACCATTTTGCCTTTTTGCATTTCTTTTTCTTGGTGATGGTCTTGGTCACTGCCTCCTGTACAATGTCATGAACCTTTGTCCATTGTTTCTTCAGGCACCCTGTCTATCAGATCTGATCTCTTGAATCTATTTGTCACTTCTACTGTATAATTGTAAGGGACTTGATTTAGGTCAGTGATCATGAGGACAGTCTTATCAGGGGAAGAATGAGTACTCTGACTCAGCTCATGGCTGACAAAAGAAAGATTTTTTTTTTTAAAGCAAAATAAACACATCTTCTTTCATAGAAGCTTGGATTCTATTTCATCTGCTTTCTCTTTTACTCCAACCAAGGTGGAACTATAGCAAATTTAAAATTTTTACCTGAAAGATCTACATAGGATAATTTTTGATGTAGTCTTCAATGTTGCCAAAAAGTTGATTCTGCTTTTCTCTTATTTTGACCTATTAGCAACATTTGGTCGGGAAGATCCTCTGGAGAAGAGATAGGCTACCCACTTCAGTATTCTTGGGCTTCCCTGGTGGCTCAGCTAGTAAAGAATTCACCTGCAATGTGGGAGATCTGGGTTCGATCCCTCGGTTGGGAAGATCCCTGGGAGAAGGGAAAGGCTACCCATTCCAGTATTCTGGCCTGGAGAATTCCATGGACTGTATAGTCCATGGGGTTGCAAAGAGTCAGACACGATTGAGTGGCTTTCACTTGCACTTAGCATTTGGCATTTGTTGACATTTCCCTCATTCTCAATACACTGTGTTTGAAAGTGAAAGTGTTAGCTGTTCAGTCATATCCAACCCTATGGACTGTAGCCCGCTAGACTCTTGTGTCCATGGAATTCTCCAGGCAAGAATACTGGAGTGGGTTGCCATTCCCTTCTCCAGGTGACCTTCTTGACCCAGGGATTGAACCTGGGTCTCCCACATTTCAGGCAGATTCTTTACCATCTGAGCCACCAGGTAAGCCCCATAAGGTTTGTTACTAGTGGACAAAGGAGTCTGGAAGGCTGCAGTCCATAGGACTGCACAGAGTCGGACAGGACTGAAGTGACCTAGCACACAGGCACCTTGTTTTTAGGGCCCCATAAACCTCTGCTTTCCTTCCTACCTTCTCATCCCAGCCTCCTTTGCTTGACTTTCCCCCTCTTTCTGAGCTTTCCCCCAGGACTCAGTCCTCTCTAGTGAAGTGAAAGTCACTCAATCATTTTTGCAACCCCATAGAATTCTCCAGGCCAGAATACTGGAGTGGGTAGCCTTTCCCTTCTCCAGGGGATCTTCCCAACCCAGGGATCAAACCCAGATCTCCCACATTGCAGGCAGATTCTTTACTAACTGAGCTATCAGGGAAGCCCATTCCTAGGTGATTTCACATAATCTCAAAGCTTTATATATGGAGTTTCCTATGTGGTGCTGGTGGTAAAGAACCTGCCTGCCAATGCAGGAGCTGTAAAGAGACATGGGTTCAACCCCTGGATGAGGAAGATCCCCTGGAAAAGGGCATGGCAACCCACTCCAGTATTCTTGCCTCAAGAATCCCATAGAGGATCTAGTCAGGCTATGGTCCATGGGGTCACAAAGACTTGGACATGACTGAAGTGGCTGAGCATGCACATACAGAGTTTTATATACCATCTCTGTGTTGCCAAATCCCACCCACTACCTCCAGGCCTGCTGCTCCCTTGAGGTCCTGATTCACATCTAATCATACATATCTGTATGCTCAACACCTCTATTGGGGGTCTAATCTGCATATCAAACTTAATATATGTGGAAAATTGAACCACTGATCAATCTCCCCTCAATAACCTTCCCACCATGCACTCAGTCCTCCTCAGACTTTCTGATCTAACTAAAAGCCTCCACCATTCACCCAGAAGCTTTCAAGTTCACACACTAAGCCTCATGCATAAGTTCTTTTGTTTCCCTAATCAGTTCAGTTCAGTTCAGTTGCTCAGTCCTGTTTGATTCTTTGTGACCCCATGAATCGCAGCATGCCAGGCCTCCCTGTCCATCACCAACTCCCGGAGTTTACCCAAACTCATGTCCATCAAGTCAGTGATGCCATCTAGCCATCTCATGCTCTGTCGTCACCTTCTCCTCCTGCCCCCAATCCCTCCCAGCATCAGGGTCTTTTCCAATGAGTCAACTCTTCGCATGAGGTGGCCAAAGTATTGGAGTTTCAGCTTCAGCATCAGTCCTTCCAATGAACAGCCAGGACGGGTCTCCTTTAGAATGGACTGGTTGGATCTCCTTGCAGTCCAAGGGACTCTCAAGAGTCTTCTCCAACACCACAGTTCAAAAGCATCAATTCTTCAGTGCTCAGCTTTCTTCACAGTCCAACTCTCACATCCATACATGACCACTGGAAAAACCATAGCCTTGACTAGACGGACCTTTGTTGTCAAAGTAATGTCTCTGCTTTTCAATATGCTATCTAGGTTGGTCATAACTTTCCTTCCAAGGAGTAAGTGTCTTTTGATTTCATGGCTGCAATCATCATCTGTAGTGATTTTGGAGCCCCCAAAATTAAAGTCTGACACTGTTTCCACTGTTTCCCCATCTATTTTCCATGAAGTGATGGGACCAGATGCCATGATCTTAGTTTTCCAAATGTTGACTTTTAGGCCAACGATTTCACTCTCCTCTTTCACTTTCATTAAGAGGTTTTTTAGTTCCTCTTCACTTTCTGCCATAAGGGTGGTGTCATCTGCATATCTAAGGTTATTGATATTTCTCCCAGCAATCTTGATTCCAGCTTGTGCTTCTTCCAGCCCAGCGTTTCTCATCATGTACTCTGCATATAAGTTAAATAAGCAGGATGTACTCCTTTCCCGATCTGGAACCAGTCTATTGTTCCATGTCCAGTTCTAACTGTTGCTTTTGACCTGCATACAGGTTTCTCAAGAGGCAGGTCATGTGGTCTAGTATTCCCATCTCTTGAAGAATTTTCCACAGTGTGTTGTGATCCGCACAGTTAAAGGCTTTGGCATAGTCAATAAAGCAGAAATAGATGTTTTTCTGGAACTCTCTTGCTTTTCCAATAATCCAGTGGATGTTGGCAATTTGATCTTGGTTCTTCTGCCTTTTCTAAAACCAGCTTGAATATCTGGAAGTTCACAAATAATTAATACCAAATACATATAAAAGTTCTTTGCTTTTTTTTTTTCAAATTATATCCTGAATTTGACTCCCTCTCCCCATCATCCTGGTCAAAGGCATCATCCTCTCTTCCTTGGGTTACTCCCAACAATTATCCTTCCATTCTTACTCATCCCAGACATATCTAATCCTCACATAGTAGCAAGCCTGACTTTGGCAAATGTAAATCAGACCATGTAAAAACCTAACAATACCTTCTCATTATACTTAGAGTGCAATTGAAAGACCTTTCCTTGGCCAAAAGGTCCTAAGTGATTCGCTGCTGACTACTGATCCTATTTCATGTATGCCACCCCCTTCTTTTCTCTGTTCCTACTGTACTCTCCTTCCTGTGGTCCCTGAACACACATCCTTTCCCATCCTAAAGTCTATATATTTGACTCTTTTTTTGGGGATATCTTTTCCTACACCTTCAGGTGGCTAACTCCCCACACTGGAGGTTGCTATTCAAATGTCACCTTTTCAGAGAGGCTTTCCCTATATTCTCTATGGATTATCCACCCTTTATTACACTTTCTATTCCTCACAAAATTTATCTGCATATAAAATTATATATTTGCTTATTTCTTTATTAAAATGTTTGCCCTCTAGAAAACAGAGACATTTACTTTATTTTTATTTACAGTTATATCCTCAGCATCCAGCATGGTCTTATATATGTATAGTTGTTGTTCTGTGTTTGTTGCATGAACAAATGAACGAGATAATCCATCTCAGCTTCCAACACTGTCTAGGCTGCCTTTCATGGAAATACACAAAAAGGGGTTAATAGACACATGATAGTTATGTTTGGGAAAAGGAACCCAATCTGAAGAAACAAAGCAAAAATCTTTCAATGAGATAATTTTTAAGGGGAAAAAAAAGAGAAATACATAGGTAATTATTTAATTCATATAGTTATTAAGATATAAGACAATATTGAAGACTGAAACTTATTAAGAAGCAAAATATATAATTCAGAAAAAGTTTATTTTAGCTGAAGGGGTCTTTTGTAATCCCATGTGAATCTTAGGATTTTTTTCTATTTCTGTAAAAAATGCCATTGTATCTTTGACAGAGTTGGCAGCGAATTTGTAGATTGCTTTGGTTAGTGCTGACATTTTAACAATACTAATTCTTTTAATCCATAATTATAGGATATCTTTCCATTTATCTGTGCATTTTCAATTTTTTTTTGTCAGTGCTTTCTAGTTTGTAGTGTACAGATCTTTCAGTTCTGTGGTTATATTATTCCTAAAATTAAAAAAGCCTATCATAAGTAGAATTATTTTCTTAATTTCTTTTTTGGAAAGTTCATTGTTAGTGTATAGAAACATAACTGATTATTGCATGGTGACTACAGATCATAGTACTGTATTTTATATTCAAAATTCTCTCACAGACTAGATCTTCAATGTTCTCACCACACACTTGTAGCCATGTGAGGTGATGGATATATTAATTAGCATGATTGTGGTAGTCATTTCACAGTGTATATACATATCTCAAAAATCATGTTATACCCCATAAATGTATACATTTTATTTGTCAGTTATATGTCAATAAGTCTGGAGAGAAAAAAAGAAAAAGCACATTAAATATTTTTTTACTATTTTCCTGAAGATGTGATTTTTTAAAAAATGAATTCTGATTTTTTACGGGGGTCTGTAATCTGGTTTTCCACTCTAATTAGGTTCAAGGCTTTGCCCTGTCTCCTTACTTCTGTGTGGAAGCTCTAATTCAACTGGATTCTAAAGCACCCTCTGGGGTACCAGGAGCTTCACCACTACCTACTTCTTTCAACTTATTCTCCTGCTTTTATTGTGAATTTGAACTGATTCACTAACTTTCTCGGGGCTTCTCAGTTGGTGCTAGTGGGAACCAGCCCGCCAACGCAGGAGACATAAAAGACACGGGTTTGATCCCTGGGTCGGGAAGATCCCTTGCAGGAGAGCATGACAATCGACTCCAGTATTCTTGCCTGGAGAATTCCATGGACAGAGGAGCCTGATGGGCTACATCCATGGAGTCACATGATTGAAGTGACAGTGCACACACACACTAACTTTCTCAAAGTTTCATTCATTCATTTAAAAACATAATTTAAAGACACTTTTTGATGTGTGTCTGTATGTGTGTAATGGAGTGAAAGTATTAGGATCTTTGCATATTGCAGAATCAATTATCTAGTGTTATCTCTAGTTAACTAAAATATAGCCATATACTTCTAGAATAAAATAAAATAACCCCTTTTTAAAGGATAAAAGTAAAAAGACATACTTGCACCCTATTTAATGTTCATCCATAATAAAATTGCCTTCACTGACAGGTATTTTGATCTTTTGAGACATTCTTGTTGCAGGAAAAGCAATGTATTGGATTATATTGGGAGACCCACCTACATCAACAACAAAGCAGGAAACAAACTCTTGAATCTTGGTATCAGCAACTGATAAACTGAACAAATGATAAATTGATTAATGCTGTCTGTCAGACCCCAAACTGAATTAACTCTGACCATTTTTGTTTATCAACTTGCAAATTTCAAAGAAGGAACATCTAATTTGTTTATCTTAGGTTAACTTGCTGATCCCTTGATGTGGCAGGACCCTTTGATATGGTAACTCTTCCAAGCATCTATCCTTCTTTCTTTCCATAATGGAACTCCTGAGTTTCAGCTGGGCACACAGGCTTACCAGCTAGAGAGTACATTTCTTTTGCAGCCAGGTGTGACCAGGTGAGTTATTTTTGGTCAATACAAAGTGAACAGAGATTATTCCACAACTTTCAGATTATTTTAAAGATGAAGCCATTTTCCCTAGGACTTGCTTTGTCTAGTCCCCTTGAAGAAACATGGACATGTAGACCATGTTAGCTGTGGCCAGTGTTGACAGATCAGGGAATGACAGTAGCCTAGGGAATAGCAGAACAACCATACGGAAGAGCTGGGATCCTGGAGTGATGTTCTGCAGCAAGGCTGATCTACCAACCTGAAATGGCTACTAGGAGAGAGAAAAAGAAACTCCCACCTCTTACTACTTCCAAGTTTCTTTTTTACATCTGTTTACAATTTATCTTGACACAACTACATCAACTTAGGGAGGACAAGACATGAGATTAACTGACTGCCCTTCACATGAGATAACTATCTCCTTAAAAGACTTGGGATACTAGAACCCTGTCCCCCACCTCCAGCCGGCAGCCACCCCCACCTATATGGAATCAATTCTGGGTAATTAAACCAACAAAATCCAATAGAGCTTTCATGCAGTAACAAATATATTGTACAGCTTTCATACAAACAGGCACTTTAAACCTATTACTGTGTTTGATTTAAGAATATTTTGAAAACTTTGCCCACGACATCACTCCTTATATTAAAGTGTATCTTAAAATACTTGGTATAAAGTCAAAATGCTCTATGTGGCACTGTGGTAAAGAATTTGCCTGTCAGTGCTGGAGACAAAAGAGACACAGGTTCAATCCCTGGATAAGGAAGATTCTCTGGAGTGGGAAATGCAACCCACTCCAGTATTCTTGCTGGGAGAATCCATGGACAGAGGAGCCTGCTGGGCTATAATCCAGAGGGTCGCAAAGAGTCAGACATGACTGAGAGACTTACCATAAATGCATAGAGCCAAAATGCACAGAAAAGTTATTGTTCTCCATGGAGGGATGATCTGGTCATGATTTTGACAGAAAAACAATGTGCATAAAAGTGTTTTTCCCTTCATTTGGTGCCAGGAAGTTGAGAGTCAAATTTGCAGTTCAAATAATGAGTATACTTCTCCTTATGGCCTGTAGAGTATTGTCTGTCCATACGTTCTTAGTCTACTTTTTATTTCCTGCATTTTGACTTCATATTATAGTATTTTATTTTGTATGCTTTTATTGTCACTAGACTCAACCACTGTATAAATTGGTAGACTATAAATATACGAGAAAGTAATTCAGTGAAACAGAATGCTCATGATTCTAAAAGATACACGTTCAACTTTAAAAAAATTTTTGGAGAACTCATATATCTTCCATCTATCCCCACCATGTTCCTATTCTCCTTTTAGGGTTTCTGTATATTTTCTCTACTCTGTTGTCCCTCAGTCTTCCAACCAAGTCCTTATATCTTTAATTATAACCATTTAGCTTTATGTTAAGAACACATGGGATCTAGGTTTTGAGGAGTCTGAAGCTTATACTACACAGGGACCCATATTTATTAAATATACAACTAGGAATTCCATTGAATATTACTGAAAATGAGAAATCATAGCAATACATAAATGTTTATTTATTAAATGTTTTATTTGTTTTTATTTTTGGCCGCACTGGGTTTTCATTTGGTGCACGGGGTGTCATTCTGGTGGCTTCTCTTGTGGTCCATGGGCTCTAGGGGCACAGGCTTCAGTAGTTATGGCTCATGGGCTTAGTTGTCTCACAGCATGTGGAATCTCTCAGGTCCAGGGACTGAACCTACATCCCCTGCATTTTGGCAGGTGGATTCTTAACCATTGCACCGCCAGGAAAGTCCAATAAATTAAAAAAAGAGAGGGAAAAGAAACTTACAGGGGCTTCCCTTGTGGTCCAGTGGTTAAGAATCCACCTTGCAATGCAAGGGACACTGATTTGATCCCTGGTCTAGGAAGATCCCATATGCTGTTCAGAGCAACCAAGCCCATGAGGCCAAAATTACCGAGCCAGTGTTCTAGATACCAGGAGCTAGAACTAGAACTACTGAAGCCCAAATGCCAAGAGCCTGTGCTCCACAAGAAGAGAAGCCACTGGAATGAGAAGCCTCTGCACCACAATGACTAGTAGCTCTCACTTGCTGTAAATAAAGAAAGCCCTTGTGCAGGAGGAAGATCCACCATAGCCATAAAAATAAAATACTAAATAAATATTACAAGTATAAAACAAAAAAAAAAAAGCAAGAAAAATGACAGATATCACAAACACAATAAAATCTGGAAAAAAGCTAATATTATTCAACTGCCTGACACCTCTCTATAGCACTTTCCTTTCTTAAATGTTTGAGTGGCATACTCTCTAATCACATCTTCACATACCAACAGATCTATAGTACTATTTCCCATAGAAAGACTATAAAGGCATTTGAATTCATTTTATACTGGGTAGTCAGGAAAGTTACTTGCATTGTTGTAACCCATTATATATATGCCAGCAAATTTGTAAAACTCAGCAGTGGCCACAGGACTAGAAAAGGTCAGTTTTCATTCCAGTCCCAAAGAAAGGCAATTTCAAAGAATGCTCAAACTATCACACAATTGCACTCTTCTCACACAGTAGCAAATTAATGTTCAAAATTCTCCAAGCCAGGCTTCAACAGTACATGAACCATGAACTTACAGATGTTCAAGCTGGATTTAGAAAAGTCAGAGGAACCAGAGATCAAATTGCCAACATCTGCTGGATCATTGAAAAAGCAAGAGAGTTCCAGAAAAAAGATCTACTTCTGCTTTATTGACTATGCCAAAGCCTTGGACCATGTGGATCACAGCAAATTGTGGAAAATTCTTCAAGAGATGGGAATACCAGACCACCTGACCTGCCTCTTGAGAAATCTGTATGCAGATCAGGAAGCAATGGTTAGAACTGGACATGGAGCGACACTGGTTCCAAATTGGGAAAGGAGTATGTCAAAGCTGTATATTGTCACCCTGCTTATTTAACTTATATGCAGAGTACATCATGAGAAATGCTGGACTGGATGAAGCACAAGCTGGAATCAAGACTGCTGGAAGAAATCTCAATAACCTCATATATGCAGATTACACCACCCTTATGGCAGAAAGCAAAGAATAACTAAAGAGCCTCTCTGTGAAAGTGAAAGAGGAGAGTGGAAAAAATTGGCTTAAAATTCACTATTCAGAAAACTAATATGATGGTATCTGGTCCCATCACTTCATGGCAAATAGATGGGGAAACAGTGACAGACTTTATTTTGGGGGGCTCCAAAATCACTGCAGATGATGACTGCAGCCACGAAATTAAAAGACGCTTACCCCTTGGAAGAAAAGCTATGACCAACCTAGACAGCATATTGAAAAGCAGAGACATTACTTTGCCAACAAACGTCCATCTAGTAAAAGCTATGGTTTTTCCAATAGTCAGGTATGGATGTGAGAGTTGGACTATAAAGAAAGCTGAGCACCGAAGAATTGATGCTTTTGAACTGTGGTGATGGAGAGGACTCTTGAGTCCCTTGGACTGCAAGGAGATTCAACCAGTCCATCCTCAAGGAAATCAGTACTGAATATTCATTGGAAGGACTGGTGCTGAAGCTGAAACTCCAATACTTCGGCCACTCATGTGAAGAACTGACTTGTTTGAAAAGACCCTGATGCTGGGAAAGATTGCAGGCAAGAGGAGAAGGGAACGACAGAGGCTGAGATGGTTGGATGGCATCACCAACTCAATGGACATGAGTTTCGGTAAACTCTGGGAGTTGGCGATCGACAGGGAAGCCTGGCATGCTGCAGTCCATGGGGTCACAAAGAGTCAGACACAACTGAGCTGAACTGAGCCCATTTTTAGGAATATCATTCAAACTTTTAGGATGATTGTTCAATTGAGAAAATATCAGTGATCATGTTTTATATATTTTAAATGTGCTGGGGATATTTTCTAGTGTAGTAATTAATCTTAATACTTTCAGAATCTTTGACACTTTTAAACAGTTTGCTCTTAATGTACTCTTTGTAATGGTATATTGTAGGTATTTTTAATGAGCATTTGGTATCTAGTCAACATGAAATTAAATAATATATTAATCGAACCAGGGTATTCTGCATTGCAGGAAGATTCTTTACCAACTGAGCTACCAGGGAAGCCCTCATTTATTTATATCTCTTCATTAATAATAGTAACAAATAATTTAAGAGTCCCCACTTTACTTTCAAGTTTATATATTTCTTTTGGTAGAAGATTGTTTTTGATACAGTAACACTGCTTCTTGATGTCAGAATACTTTCTATTGATTTAATTATTCATTTTTATCACTTTTGTTTCATATTCTATTAATTTTATGAATGATTTTTTTCTCTTGGTATTTTTAAATAGTTAAATTTAAAGATGACAGAAAAGGACGTTTTGTATACATTATAGTAATATGCCATTTCTCACTTATTTTATTACAACATGCCAAAACATCCCATCAAATTTCAGTTAGCAGTATTTTTGACCTCATTAAATACATTGTTCCTATCTCAAAAGGAAAAATTGATGTTTTTATAATATTATACGCTGCCCTGTTTTGTATATTCTTGACAGAAGAAAATATCTTTTTGACTGATGATTGATGAAAAGGAAATCTTCAGCTTACAGGGCTAAACATCTTAAGACTGCAACATTTCCCTCAGACAAGTATCTTTCTCCTTAAATTTCAGACCTTATTTTTCCATTACCACCCCATACTTCCAGGGCTGAAGTTTGTGTTCACATCATGATGGCACATTCGGCCCTTCAGTGATCCACAGAGCACCATGAGTCACCACAGTGGGGACCAGGAGCCCACTCAGAAGCTGTTCATTCACTGAGAGAGCTGGTAATAAAAGTTGAAAGTGACAGCAAGCTGCAGAACTATCTTCTACAAAATCCAAGCTCAAGGTATGGGATTCAATTGGATTTCCCCAAGGCTGATCCGAAAAATTCTGGTGGCTACAGCAATGCCACCTGGCAAAGGCAACAATGGAAGAGTGGAAAGAGACACCCAGTCTTAACTTGTTCTTAAAATACATTTGAAAGTTTCTAAAAATATGATCATGTGAACACATGACTAGCATCTTTTGGGGATGCCTTGAAACTTAAGCCTTCTTTACTGTACTGTAAATCATCATTATGTTGAAGATAGTTTAAAGCTTATATAAACAGAGAAGGAATTAAGACAATCATTAGAGGCCCTTTTTAGAAAAGCTAGTCTTAGAAAAATACTTTAAAGACTACTTTCAGCAGTAGTTACTTCAATAAGCCTAAGAATATATTCTTGAATGGAAAAAAATCAAGATGAAATTATCTTTTAAAATAACTTACCTTTGATTTTGTAAGTGGTACAAAATTTTACTTTGATACAAATGAGTCAAAATTTAACCTTGAATCACATCATCTGAGGAGATTTACCAGTGACATTTTAGTTTAATTTCTTGAAGTATTTTTCTTTAAGTATATTTATAAACATTTGATATCTATAAATAATACTATACTGCATTTTCTCACTTAATACTCTATCTTTAAATTTTTCTTATGACAATCAAATTTTATGTTTAAGTAGAAATGATTTATTATTAAAATATTGTAAAATCAAAAAATATATTTTCAGTATTTAAAATATAGGCAATAACCATGTGAATGTGCTGTTGATATACTCCCTCAAGCTTGTTGGGATGGGAGGAGGAGGCAAAAACAATTAAAAAATAATAAAGGTTAAAAAAATTTAGAACTCATAAATGAAATAAATCAGAATGAAGGAATCTGTGCATCTAATAAAAACAATTAAAAAATAATAAAGGTTAAAAAATTTAGAACTCATAAATGTTGAAATAAATCAGAATGAATGAATCTGTGCATCTAGTATGTGATATAACCACATGCTAAAGATACAGAAAGTTAAAAAAAATTAAACTTGATTAATTAAACAAAATAAGTCTATTAATAGCAATATTAATTTATATTATAAAACTATTTTATATGTTATAGGACAATGCAAATAAAAGTACATTAACATTTTAGAACCTGAGATTTCTAGTGTAAGAAAAGAGAGATACAGTTAATTAAAATTAACTTTGAGGAAACTAATTAAAAATCTTAGAATGCTAAAGTTTGACTGTACATACACACATGAACTTTTTTTTTCTTTTTGAAGGTATGTGTTTTCTAGCTCTGTTCACTGAAAAGACCTAGAAACAATGAAAACCCAATGATTCTAGCACCCAGACTCTGAAGCCTGAACTTTACATTCTGCTACAAAGAGCCAGGACTCTGGTACAGAAAACATAGGATTCTAGGACATCTGGTGCCTAAAAAGGAGGAAACCAAAGACTAATGTGGTTGTGTCAATTGCTCATAAGAATAAATTTGGGCAAAAACTAAGAAATTGACTGTAACATATAAAATATACCAAATATTCATAATTATGCTGATGAAAAGATATCAAGAGTAAAATTCAGTGGAGACCATTAGAAGTAACTAGAGTATCAATTTCTTCCTTGGAGAATTGGTAATTAAAAGGAAAGAACTGAGTGTTTATCTTCTCTGAGTCCAAACTCTATTTTAAGAAAACTAAGTAGTTTTGGTTGATGAGAGAAAGCTCTTCTCTACTGAAGAATTCCAATGAACAAGAATTGTAAAACATAAAGAATTATCTCATATATATGGAATCTAGAAAAATAGTACATATGAACCTATTTGCAAAGCAGAAATAGAGACACAGATGTAAAGAACAAAGGTATGGACACCAAGGAGAGAAGGGGATGGGATAAGCTGGGAGATTGGGATTGACAACACAATCCTTGCTGCTGCTGCTGTTAAGTCGCTTCAGTTGTGTCCGACTCTGTGCGACCCCATAGATAGCAGCCCACCAGGCTCCCCCGTCCCTGGGATTCTCCAGGCAAGAACACTGGAGTGAGTTGCCATTTCCTTCTCCAATGCATGAAACTGAAAAGTGAAAGTGAAGTCGCTCAGTCGTGTCCAACTCTTTGCGACCTCATGAACTGCAGCCTATCAGGCTCCTCCATCCATGGGATTTTCCAGGCAAGAGTACTGGAGTGGGGTGCCATCGCCTTCTCCGATACACACTACTGTGTATAAAATAGATAACTGAGAACATGCTGTAAAGCACAGGGAAAAAAAAGAAAGTACAATTTGTTTGTAGGCCATATAGTAAGTTAACCTTAAAAATGCATGCCAATATATATTAGGTTCAGATAAACACTGTTTGATTCCACTTATATAAGGTAACTAGAATAGTCAAATTCATAAAGTCAGGAAGTACATTGGAAGATGCCAGAGTAATGAAGAAGGGGAATGGGGAATTAGTGTTTAATGGGGCACAGTTTCAGTTTGGGAAGGTGAAAAATTCAGGAAATGGTTGATGGTGACAGCTGCACAACAATATGAATGTACTTAGTGCCACAGAAGTATACAGTTAAATACGGTTAAAATAATATGTTTTTTATTATGTGTCTTTTACCACAATAAAAAATTTTTAAAAATTAGAAAATTACCATTTTTCAGAATCTCCTCACAGTGCAGGAGATCCAGGTTCAATCTCCCTGGGGAAGTTTCCCTGGAGAAGGGAATGGCTCTCCACTATTCTTACCTGGAGAATTCCATAGACAGAGGAGCCTGACAGGCTACAGCCCGTGGGGTCACAAAGAGGCAGGCTACAGCCCGTTGGGCCACAAAGAGTCAGGCACGACTGAGTGACTAATTAAACAGGCCTTAAATCAAAGATTGATGTGGAGTGTTACAAAGGAGAGACCAGATGGTCACCACTTGAAATCACTGATCAATTTCAGCATCACTAAAAGTAGAACCACCAGATATTTCAGGCCTCTGATATGATGCAAATTGAAGCACAAGGTTTTTATATTCTTGTCAAAAATGTTGAATCTATTTCTAATCAAGACTTGAAATAATTTCCATTTAGACTAAAAAGTAGGCACAGAGAGATCCAGACTATAACATAAAATTTTTATGAAAACTTTTGATTGTAACAGATTCACACTTAACACAATAAGACACAGAAGCTAACTTAACATTATTTTCTCAGGTTTTTTTGTGTACTATTTTCCACCTTTATTTTTTTTTTCTTTTTAATATAAATTTATTTGTTTTAATTGGAGGTTAATTACTTTACAGTATTGTATTGGTTTTGCCATACATCAACATGAATCCACCACAGGTATAAACATGTTTCCCATCCCAAACCCCGCTCCCACCTCCCTCCTTGTACCATTCCCTCTGGGTCATCCAAGTGCACCAGCCCCAAGGATCCAGTATCGTGCATCGAACCTGGACTGGCGATTCATTTCATATATGATATTATACATGTTTCAATGCCATTCTCCCTAATCATCCCACCCTCTCCCTCTCCCAAAGAGTCCAAAAGACTGTTCTATACATCTGTGTCTCTTTTGCTGTCTCGCTTACAGGGTTATCGTTACCATCTTTCTAAATTCCATATATATGTGTTAGTATACTGTATTGGTGTTTTTCTTTCTGGCTTACTTCACTCTGTATAATAAGCTCCAGTTTCATCCACCTCATTAGAACTGATTCAAATGTATTCTTTTTAATGTCTGAGTAATACTCCATTGTGTATATGTACCACAGCTTTCTTATCCATTCATCTGCTGATGGACATCTAGGTTGCTTCCATGTCCTGGCTATTATAAACAGTGCTGCGATGAACATTGGCATACACGTGTCTCTTTCAATTCTGGTTTCCTTGGTGTGTATGCCCAGCAGTGGGATTGCTGGATCATAAGGCAGTTCTATTTCCAGTTTTTTAAGAAATCTCCACACTGTTCTCCATAGTGGCTGTACTAGTTTGCATTCTCACTAACAGTGTAAGAGGGTTCCCTTTTCTCCACATCCTCTCCAGCATTTATTGCTTGTAGACTTTTGGATCGCAGCCATTCTGACTGGCGTGAAATGGTACCTCATTGTGTTTTTAATTTGCATTTCTCTGATAATGAGTGATGTTGAGCATCTTTTCATGTGTTTGTTAGCCATCTGTATGTCTTCTTTGGAGAACTGTCTATTTAGTTCTTTGGCCCATTTATTGATTGGGTTGTTTATTTTTCTGGAATTGAGCTGCAGGAGTTGCTTGCATATTTTTGAGATTAGTTGTTTGTCAGTTGCTTCACTTGCTATTATTTTCTCCCATTCTGAAGGCTGTCTTTTCACCTTGCTTATAGTTTCCTTTGTTGTGCAGAAGCTTTTAAGTTTAATTAGGTCCCATTTGTTTATTTTTGCTTTTATTTCCTTTGCTCTGGGAGGTGGGTCATAGAGGATCCTGCTGTGATTTATGTCAGAGAGTGTTTTGCCTTTAAAATTTAGACATAATCATATTATATATCCACTCCTCTGGAAGAAGGCAGGAATAGATTGAAAACTATGATCAAGCAAGTCAGATACAGTTAGACAACACAGTAAATGCACGCTTGAGATCATTTAAGCTCCTCATGGTTGGTGTCCATTTGGAAGCAACTAAGGAACCAACAGAGGGCTTCCCTGGTGGCTCAGACAGTAAAGAATCAGCTTGCGATACAGGAGACCTGGGTTTGATCACTGGCTGGGAAGATCCCCTGGAGAAGGGAATATCTACCGATTATTTCCTGGACAATTCCATGGACAGAGGAGCCTAGCAGGCTATATCCATGGGGTCCCAAAGAGTCAGATACAACTGAGCAACTATTACTTTCACTGTTTTTTTTTCCCCCCCCAAAAAACCAACAGAACCATTAAAGGCAAAGCAAGCTTTCTGGAGCTCCTTTTTAAGTCTCATGGCAGATTTTGGATGTCAGTTTTGTTATAAAACTGATTATCTACCTTCTAGTAAATTACTCATTTGAAGAAATGATTAAATTGCATCAAAAGGAAAAATTCATTTGAAAACTCCAAAATTACCAAATATTTGTTTTCCATTTTGTTGTTTTTACACCTGCTTCTTTGTTTGAAAACAGATGTGATCTTTTATTTATTTGGTAAAGCATTCTGAGAGCTCACAGATGCACCTGATTATGATGAACTTCAGCTTGCTAGTCAAGGTTCCAAAAAGTTTAGTTTCTTAAGACCTATAATCATTGGAAGGACTGATGCTGAAGCTGAAGCTCCAGTACTTTGGCCACCTGATGCAAAGAACCGACTCATTGATAAAGACTCATGCTGGGAAAGATTCAGGGCAGTGGGAGAAGGGGGTGACAGAGGATGAGATTGTTGGATGGCATCACTGACTCAATGGACATAAGTTTGAGCAAACTCCTGAAGTAGTAAAGGATAGGGAAGCCTGGCAAGCTATATATAGTCCATGGGGCGGCAATGAGTCAGACACGACTTAGTGATGAAACAACAAAATCATCTCCATGAATATTGGCATTGTCTCTACCTCCATTTTTCTTGGAATTGGGGATGACATGTTGGACATACAGAAAACTGTTTATTTAGTATCCAAATTTTACACATTCAACCTTAAAGTACTCACTTCCATCCCCCATTCTTCCTGAAAGAAAAGACAAAAATATTTCTGTTCCAAGTTGATGGAATGTTAAATTATCCAGTCTAGCTTTTTCTTTTCTTTCAAGTTATATAAAATATCATTTCAAATAAATTGAAAAGGTCATCCATTTAAATAACACATAGATGTCTCATTTCCTGAGATGAAACAAACTTCCTGCAAAGCTAAAGTATATATTATGGAAAAATACAATGCAAACCATCAAGTACATAGAAGTGTAACATACTTTGGAACTACTTCAGGCTTTTAGATTGGTATGATTATGCTGTCATGTAAACAATCTATATGAATTCCTTTTGCTCCAGCAATTGCAAAATAAATTGTTGTCAGAGATTGGAAATCTTTTGATATGCCCTCTTAATATGAAAAAGAATCAGAGATCACACATTTTTGAAATAGCAACCTTGGACAAGGTAAAATATGTGAAGAAAAACGAGTGGAAAATACATTGCAGAACAATTTTCATAGAGCAAAGAAATTGCCGAAGACATCTTGTTAGAAATATGTGTGAAGTTCCTCCCTTAAAGAAGCTTCATTAAAGTTTCCTAAGTTCAAGAAGATAAAGTATAGAAAATGATTTTTGAAACCTTTAGATGTGGTGGAATCTGCAGGGGAGATAGTGACAATTGCGAATAAACGGAAGACAACTGGAAATTTTAAACTGCTCCTTTGGTGAACCTGACGATGAAACAATAAAGAAATGTGTCAAAGCTCTGGTTCACTATTTTAGGAGGCATCGATGCCACAATTAGAAATAAACATAAGAATGACTGAAAGCTTTGTATAGTCACTGCAAAACTTTATCTGCCTCAATGTTTTAATAAAAACAGATATTGGTGCTTATTGCCCTTTCCCTGGTAACACACATATGCAGATTCACACACACTTTTAAAGATGCTCTGTTTATCCGTCACCATGCTGCTCTTCATACAAACCAGAGTCAATTTGACTTAATGCTTTGGGCTGCATTCCAGAGTAAACCTCTGAAGACTGATGGATGAAAAGAAAAACCCACCTGTTACTAGGATACCAAGGCCCTTTATCTTCTGACATTCAATAGTAAATTGGAAACAAGTCGAAGACACACTCATAATGCAAGAAAGCAGCTCGAAAGGCATGCTGCTTCCATAGACATCTCATTACAAACTGGCTTAGAGAACATTGCCCATATTAAAGACATTGGTAGAATCTTCCATAAAGTAAAAGAGTCACTAAAATGCAGATTAGAAACAGCAGAGGGATTTAATTTGAAAGAGTTGCATAAAGTTTGGGTCATACCACTGAAGCAGAAAGCACCATTCCTGCTTCCATTCTCCGGTGCAAAGTTTTAAGCTGAGCTAAATGAAAAAAAATGTTTGAATGTGCTCCAAAACCTGGAAATAATTTTGTACTTTACATGTCGTCTGTTATTATACCTATCAGGGAGGGACTATACAAATGCTTTATGAGTTTAGTTATTAAATTACTCTCTAGGCTTGTCTTCCCTGTCCTAAATAATACAATTTCTTTTTAAAATATTGTCCCATTTCTCAACTCTTTAATTATTGCTATCACTTATCATGATTTCTTCAGTTTCTCTAGGCCACCTTGACTCGCCACATTGTAAAACTTTCATCAAATGACTGAAACTTGGCTATTAGTATTTAAATTTGTGAGAGTTGTACAGGATTGTCATGTGATTTTCATGACGTATTTTCATATGACATACAATATACACATAAGATTAACATTTTCTACTTACTGATTCATTGGTATAAGACAGCTAAAGAATTTCTATATGATTTTCTATATGATTAATTAGAACATCAGTATAATCTGAGAATCATAAGACAATTTTAAATGGTTATCTTATTAGTGTAGTAAGGTATTATTATTATAATGTAAGAGCAATCAAACTTTACATTTTCTGCAATATTTCAAAGGTAGCAATCACTAGCATGGGAAATGCATCCCTTAGCTTTCTCTTCTTTGCTGAGAAATAAGAAAACATGTTGTGGGTGATTTTAGCCGTAAGAGTACATTCAGTTTTCTTTACACAGAGTTGTCTTTCTGTTCCTAGCCTTGTGCTCTGAGCAGTATAGTACCAAGAGACTACCATTTAAAAGGACTCTTGAGACCAGATCATTTATGTCAGCACTGTGCTTTGTGAAATTAACACATTGTACTTGTCAAAGGGCTATTGTAATGGAAATCTATTCTTCTGCAGTTGACTCCAGAGACCACAAATCATTTTCCCTGCCTGAAGACATGTCTTCAAGAAAAAAGCCAAGAGATGGCTTTAGGTTGTTATGGAGGTGACATTGCCGCAAAGACAAGCTTAACTACACTAAGCAGCATGAGAGTCAAGCTTACCTTATTTCTGAAAGTGAAAATTATAATCGTTAAAAAGATACTGGGATAAAGAAATCAAAATCCCTGACTTTTCCACACTCTTTAGCTTACTACTTTGAAAGAATGAGCTGTAGGACTTTGAATCCTATAGGCAAATGTCTTTTAGTGGTTCATGTCCCTTCCGGGGGCTATGATGTGGTGTCATGGAAAGAGCCCTTTCTTAAGAATCAGGAGACCTGTGTTTGAGTCCAGATCTGACATTAATTGGCCCTGTAACCCTGAGAAAGCCACTTAATCATTCTTCAAGTTCTTTATTTGTAAAATGAAGGAATTGGACGAATATTCCAATTGTTCTATAATTTATCAGTTTCTACTTATTGTTAGAACATATTTAGATTAGTTCAAGGTAATAATTGATCACAAAAATACACATCTCACATTCTTGGAGGCAAAATATGGTGCTGAATGCACATTTGAGGGTTTCCCCATAGGCTTCCCTGGTGGCTCAGGCAGTAAAGAATCTGCCTGCAAGGCAGGAGACCTGGGTTCATTCCCTGGGTCGGGAAGATTCCCTGGAAAAGGCAATGGCAACCCACTCCAGTATTCTTGCCTGGAGAATCCCACAGACTCAGAAGCCTGGCTGGCTACAGTCCATGAGGTTGCAAAGAGCTGGACATGACTGAGAGACTAATACTTTCACTTCCACAGCATAGGCCTTGGTACAGGTTTTGTAAAAGCCTTCCCAACCTGACTCAAGAATGAAGTGCCTTGGACTACTATAAACTAACAAATGTTCCTGCTTCATTCCCACAAATGTGGTTTGTAAAACCTATAGAAAATAAATGCATTTTCAGCTACTTTTTGGGATGAAGACAATATCTTGGGGCATTTCCTCAGCAACCCCCTGTGAATTGGTCATTGTATCTACAATGATAAAAATAAACATAATTATATTTAATGGAACAGTGGCTTGTAATTGACACTATAAGACCTCACAGCCAAAGTGTAGTAATATTAATAGTTAATATTGTCATTTATAAGCAATATCAAGAAGCTAACTACTATTATTAACTAAAATAATGTTAGAAACACTCAAAAAGTTGTTTATGAACAGCAGAAAACTGGAATTGGGTTATGCAAAAAGGCACCAATAGATCATTTTGTAGAACTACACCTTGAGATGTTTGGATAGCATCACCGACTAGGTGGACATGAGTTTGAGCAAGCTCCGCGAGTTGGTGATGGACAGGGAAGCCTGGTGTGCTGCAGTCCATGAGGTAGCAAAGAGTCGGACATGATTGAGTGACCAAACTGAACTGAATTGAACACCCTGTGCCCTGTGATGGCTTTTGTGTAGGGCTTCACTCTCTTTACTCCCGTCTCTGCCTAAGCATCATGCCAGGTTAACAAACCAGTGAGGTAGTTGTCAGCTTTTTTTACTCTTATTCACCTAGGCAGCTTTATCTTTTGTTTTTTCACTTTAATTATTTTATTTTCCTGATTATTAATTCATTCTTATAAAACATATAATAATGCAGAAATGAATAAAGCATCAGTCTTAAAGCTCCTATAATTGAGAAAAGGTTTAGGGATGAACTAAAACTCAAGGATATCTGTTGCACGTATATGACTTATAGTCCAATGAAAAAGTTAAGCATTTTTGGTTCAAAACATATGAAATTATAAGAAAGAGTGGAATAATGTGTCCCTTTTCCAAATATGGTCATTCAAATGGCAAACAAGCATTCCTGAAATATAAAGACAACCATGAGAAAAGTGAGCCATGCACACCAAATATCTGGAGAACAAGCCTAGTTTTCTATTTTATTTCCTAATAGAACATACACTTAAACATGTCCTTTCATGGCCAGCATAACATGCAGACTGTAGTACAGGAAAACAGTCTGTCTAGTAGTCTGAAACAGACTCAGGAATAAGTAAAATTAATAGATCATGAATCAAAAATATATGTGAACAAAATAAAGATATACCAAAAGACTGACTTTTTAAGCACTTTAACATTCAAGAAGGATGAATAATTTATGACTACAATGTACTCTTTTTGTTTTTTTACAAAAACACTCATAAGTAGGGAATGAGAAGTTCCTTTCTTAATAGAGAAAATAAATCTACTTTAAACCAAAGTAAATATTTTAATTAATCGTGGGACACTAGAGGCATTACCATTATAATTGATTAAAGAATAAAGCAAAGATTAGGCTGCTGAATTTGAAGGAAGAATGTAAACATTAAATTCATATTAATGTTTAGCTGCTTTTATCTTCATTTAGTAGCAATCAACATTAAAAATTATGTATTAGACTCCAATGATGTACCAGTAAACTGGTAAGGTATTGAGGATTTTGGTGATAAGTAAACAGAGTTGCTGTATTTTGGGAGTTCTTAGTTTAGAGAGGAGATAGACAAGTATACAAAGAATTTTAGATGGTTATGACACCTGCTGTGATGATAATGGTTAAGAACTGATTGCTATGGTGGGTATTTAAGAGAGGTAGCCTCTATATGATATCCTAACAAGCAAACAGGACTCAGGACAGTACATTGAAAATGGAATGCAAATTATAGATAAAAGGAAAGAGATGCAAAAAGCTTTGGTGTGCAAGACAGCATAGTGTATTGAATGAATTGTGAATGGTTTTCAAAAGCATTGTCTAAACAGTCCTTAATATGTTAAGCTCCACTAATTTTGTATTTTGATATATTTTGGAAATGACCAAAATATTATATGACTCCATTCTTTATGGCTATGAGTTGGTATTATTACTGCAAGAAAATCCTTTCTTATCATTAGTTTGACTTGATTCCTAGTCATAGCAGAGCCTTCTTATGTTCCAATTCTTGCACTGGCCATTGCTTTTTATAATTCATTTACTGAAACATCAATTCCAAATCTCTGTGTTTGTATTTAATATCTGCCCCAGAACTCCAGAGTTTTTCCAGCTTTCTCAAAACCGTGGAGCTAGCCACATAGGACTGTCTTGGGAAACCTTCCACAGTTCATTATTTATACTAGAAGCACTTGATTAGGTCATGTCTAGAAGTCTGACAAGGTCTACTTCAAATATGGAAGTCATCTTCATAAAGTTATTCATTCATCCTACACCCATTTTTACATCTTTCAGAACTTTAACAACCCTCTGAAATTTTCTATGTGTTCTCATGGGATAAAACATGGTATCCACAAATAAGTAATCACATTTCATTTCAGTAAGATTTATCTTTAAACTAAGCTTTATCTCTTGTTTGCAGATAGAAGTCCATTTTGAGCTAGGGTAGTTTGTATGACGGAATATAACCAGAAAGCTTACAATCTTTGACTTTATTCATTTACTTTTTTAATTGTACCAGGAGGCTTGTGGGATTTTAGGTCCTGGATAAGGTATTTAACTCAGGCGCATGGCAGTGAGAGTGAAGAGTCCTAACAACTGGACCACCAAGGAATTCCCAATCTTTGCCTATTGACCTTAGAAAATAACTTGCAATTCAGGATCTATGTGGAACATATAGTCAATAAACATGCGTTGAATAAATAAATGAATGTTGATGGATCCGCATTTACATTACTGACTAGACAGTCTCTGAGGTCCAATTTAGCTCTAAATTTAAAAAGTTCTCTAGAAAAAAAAAAGTGTAAGGAAAACTCCAAATTTTCTTCAAAATTTTTAGAAGAGGAAGAAGAGAGAAGGAAAAGTACAAGGTGAAGGAGGGGGAGGAGGAGAAGGAAAGAAAATCTGTAGTTGGGAGGTGCAACACAGTGAGGAGTTTGTTTCAAGTGATGGTCTGGAGTGTTCCATGTCATGCATATCCAGACAACACTATTCAAATCATAGCATCTGTTCCCTTAGGAAGGAATTTGAACTCTAAAAGGTAAATAATGTGGAGGGCTGTTTAATCTATCTGCAGAACACTTCCTAGGTAACACAAGAGTCCTGAGAGGTTTTGAGAACTCCAAGGGTGATTTATTTAGTTGGGCAATGATGTTTGTCAATAGCAGAAAAAGCTTGGAAAATTCCTTAAAAAGGAAATAATTTTCTTTAACAAAATACAATTCAGTTTGCCCAGAAAGCTAGTAAGTTGGGAGCTGGCTTAAAGAATTAATATACACTTTGGGAACCTTTCCTTCCTTGGCAGGTCCTTCACAGCACACGTTCAGAATGTTATTTTTCCAAGACACAGTATGAAGCTTAGATCATGCCCATGTTTAAACACAACTGCTCTTTCTACCAAGGCTTCATCAGACTGTAGATTGGGTGATGGAATGGTTACAGGTCTACACAGATACAACCAGAAAGAATAACTTACTGTGGTGGGGTAAAAGTACCCATGACCTCAAAATTGGGCAGGAGGCTTTTTTTTTTTTTGTCCAAAATGATTTTGGATGACTATCTCTCTGAGAACACTGGATTATAAAACCATTCTCCCAAGATTTCAGCAGAACAGAGGAGCAAGAAACAAGAAAATCTAATTATAAAGTAACCCCTGGAAGAGAGGGAGAGAAGGAAAGAGCCAACAACTCTGATCAATCATTCACTGATTCACTCATATGGGAATGAATGTGTGAATGTCTGCTATGTACCAAGTGCTATTCTGGGCTCTTACAACAGGAGAGTGGGTACAAGTCAAATTACCTCTGCCCACTTACACTTTATGTTCTTATAGAAGATAGTAAAGACAATTAAATAGCAATAACCAAAACAGAAACTGCCAGGTCGTGACATATGCTATAGAGAAAAGTTGATCAGTAAAGGAAAGATGGGGATGGTGAGTTGAGGAAAAGGGAAGATACAATTTTCAACAGGCAGGTCTGGAAAGACTTCCCTGAGAACATTAATTTAGGCAAAATCTGAAGCAGGTGAGAGTGAGAGTTAAGGCTATCTGGGGGAAAATGCTGGCAGAGGAAGAAGCTCTTTTTTTATGCAATAAGATTTGGCTTCAGTATTTTATTTAGCTTTGAAGAAAAGCCAATGTTCCTTAGAAATACACACAGTGAAGATTCTCAAGTGTAAACTTTGAGCAGTTTCAGAAATTTTGAACAGTTGGCATGAAACATCTTACAATGAGGTAATAACGGGTTGTCAAAGACTAGAGTGGACTCAGAAGAGCATAGGTTATGCAGGCAGGCTCATAGAAAACATGTCCTGGAATGCATTCCTTTATTTGCAACTGGCTCAGAGCTTCATCAAGCTCTGCATGGGTAAATAGCAAAACCACCTGGAGAAGAATCAGTAGTTTATTGTGATTAACCTGTACTGAGGGCTTCCCTGGTGGCTCAGTGTTAAAGAATCCACCTGCCAATGCAGGAGACATAGTTTCAATCCCTGATCCAGGAAGATCCCAAATGCCGTGCAGCAACTAAGCCCATGGGCCACAACTATTGGGCCTGTGTTTTAGACCCAGGAGCCACAACTGCTGAAGCCCACGCTCCCTAAAGTCTGTGCTCTGCAACGAGAGAAACCGCTACAATGAGAAGCCAGCCCACCATAACAAGAGAGTAGCCCCGACCCTCTGCAACTAGAGAAAAGCCTGTGCAGCAATGAAGACCCAGCACAGCCTAAATAAATAAATAATATGATAAAAAGATATGTATTTAATGCTCGTTACGTGTCACCCAATGTACCAAGAACTTTTCAAGCACCATCTCATATAATCCTCACAATAACCTTAAATAATCAGTAGGACTGCTGTCTTCATTTTAAAAAAGAATAAAATTAAGATATGGGGAGGTTAAATAATTTGCTCAGAAATCTAGTAAGTTGTGGAGCCAGGATTTGAACTTAGGCAGTTTAGTTCCTATGTTACAGGTTGAGAAAGAATGTGTCATGTTCAACTGTATGCTGCTGCTAAGTCGCTTCAGTCGTGTCCGACTCTGTGCGACCCCATAGACGGCAGCCCACCAGGCTCCTCCATCCATGGGATTCTCCAGGCAAGAGTACTGGAGTGGGGTGCCATGTTCAACTGTATAGACAACAACATAAAATTCTCATTCCTTCTGTCTTTAATTAAGTGTATTTAAAAGAAACACATCAAGAATAATAATGTAGATAACTTCAGACATTATTATAGACATAAGAAATAAGGCAGAAGCCCTGTCAGTTGGTTGTCATCAAGGTAAACATTCTCCCCCGTAAGAAGCTGCCCTTTAACATAGGGTATTCATAATGAGCTGTTATTCTTTAAGCTTAACTGTGGACAGCTATCATTGGCTATGGAAACTGAATAGGGAAGAGGAAACCAAGAGGAACCCCTTCCTTACTGCTTCAGGAGGCCAGCATACAGAGTAATTACATATAAAACAAAAATGAGAACAATGGTCTCTGAGGAGGGGGCAGTTGGGTTTTGTCTAAAATAATCGCTATAAATATGCAGAAGTAAATTGCAAACACTTATTATTAATGCCACACCCCTTTAGCAAGTTTCATCTAATTTTTCTTCCCAACTTTATCCCTTTATATGTATCATTATTTCCTGAAAAATGCTTGAATGAAATCTGGGAACAATGCAAAGACTTTGGAAATAAAAACAGAATTTTCTCATATCAGGTGTTTCAAACCTGATAAAAGCTCTCTCTCTTTTTAAAAGACAGATGTTAACAATCAAAGGTAATTTTTTTCTGGGAACTATTTTCAAGTATTAATAAAATAGCATTAGAATATTTTCCAGGAAAACAGTCACATAAAGGTCCCTTGCCTGCATGCGTGTTCAGTTGTGTCTGACTCTTTGCTACCCCATAGACTGTAGCCCGCCAGGATCCTCTGTCCATGGGATTCTTCAAGCAAGCGTACTGAAGTAGGTTGCCATTTCCTTCTCCAAGGTACCTTCCTGACCCAGGAATCTGACCCGTGCCTTCTAGGCACCTGCATTGGCAGGTGGGTTCTTTACCACTGAGTCAACTGGAAAGCCCAAGGATCCCTTAGTCATTGACGAAGCAAGTAATAAAATTAACATTGTTACATGTCTATTTGGATTTCTTCTGAAGCCATTGTACTGAACTTCTTAAGTAAACTATCATATCTTCTCCTGAATTATCTAACCAATTGCCTCTGTTTTTTCCCTCACTCTGCAAGATAAAAGCTTGGTACTTTAATTATTTCAAAATTTACACATTTTTTTAAATATAATTACTTTACAATGTTACATTAGTTTCTGCTGTACAATGAAGTGAATCATCTATATGTACACATATATCCCCTCCCTCTTGAGCTTCCCTCCTAACCCCCCCATCCCACCCCTCTACATTATCACAGAGCACAAGCTGAGTTCCCTTATTAGACAGCAGCTTCTCACTAGCTATTTTACAGTGTATGTACGTCAATCCTACTCTCCGAGTTTGTCTCACCCATCCCCTCCCCTCCTCACTTCCACATGTCTGTCTCTACGTCTGTGTCTCTCTTTCTGCCCTGCAAACTGGCTCATCTGTACCATCTTTCTAGATTCCATATATATGCATTGATATACAATATTTGTTTTTCTATTTCCAGCTTTCTTCACTCTGTATGATAGACTCTACATCCATCCACATCACTACAAATGACCCAATCTTTCCTTTTTATGGCTAATAATCCAGTGTATATATTTACCACAACTTCTTTATCCATTCATCTGTTGATGAATTTAGGCAGCATTTAGGTTGCTGCCATGTCCTAGCTGTTGTACATAGTTCTGCAATGAACATTAGGCAATATGCATCCTGTTATTGAAAGCTATTAGTTGTAAGATTTTGTTTGTTGTTCCCCTCGTTTTTTCAATTAGTGAATGTTTGTTAGTTATTTTAGGTCAACAAACTGGGTAGTTCCACACCGGCATAATAGCTTTGCTTATGTCTGTACATATATGAATATTACCTGCCGGTTATCTCAGTCCGTTTTGAAATAGCTTTAACACATACAGCATCCCTTACTATTCCCAGGAAACCAAGGCTTCTGAGTAGTGGGAATATCATAAAGAAAATGACCCAGCATTTTCTGGCTGGAAGTTACCTCTTATAGAGAATGAATTCACTAAATTATAGGCTCTTCACTTTCTTACTCAAATTGACCCTTTCTAATGATTTAATTGACTGTCTCAGTCTCAGGTTCTTCAGAACTATCACTGACTTTGTGGAAAATGGCTTGAAATGAGGCATGATCAAGACTTTAAAAGTTATGTTACAGACCCATGGGCAGAGAAGACTGGAGGGCTACAGTCCATGGGGTCATAAGTGTTGGACATGACTTAGAGACTAAACCACCACCACCACCATGTTATAGAATGATCTCTCAGTGTTCCTTCTGACTGAGAAACCACACCTGCTTGCTTTTCTTTACACACTACACCTGAGTTTGGTTTTATGTCATTATTATGTAATTTAGGCTGGAGTCCCACCAGACTACAGGACTATCCCTGTAATGGTCTCTTTCATTTTAAAGGTGTAAGTTTTGATGCTCCTGATGCATGCTTCAATATTGCTACTTGGACAGTGATATTTAAGCTTCTCTCTGTTTTCATACCCATGACACAGAGACCCTTCACAAATATTTGGCTTTGTATCTACTTGACTAGTGAATGATGGCCTAGAATTAATTCTTGTTGTTGTACAGTTGTTCAGTCGCTCAGTCGTGTCTGACACTTTGCAACCCTGTATACTGCAGCATGCCAGGCTTCCCTGTCCTTCACCATCTCCTAGAGCTTGCTCAAACTCACGTCCATTGAGTCAGTGATGCCAACCAAACATCTTGTTCTCTGTCATCCCCTTCTCCTTATGTCTTCAATCTTTCCCAGCACCAGGGGCTTTTCTAATGTCAGCTTCACATCAGGTGGCCAAAGTATTGAAGTTTCAGCTTTAGCCTCAATCCTTCCAATGAATATTCAGGATTAATTTTCCTTAGGGTTGACTGGTTTTATCTCCTTGCAGTCCAAGGGACTCTCAAGAGTCTTTTCCAACACCACAGTTCAAAGCATCAATCCTTTGGTGCTCAGCCTTCCTTATGGTCCAGCTCTCACATCCATACATGACTACTGACAAAACCATAACTTTGACTATATGGACCTTTGTTGGCAAAGTAAATTTTTGAATACTGGATTAAAGATTTACAGAATTCACCTTATTTCTCACAATATCCATTTGCATAGTGATTTTCAGCCTATAACATTCAGTAACTCAAATTTTCTAAATTTGCTCTTACAATTATATTGTTAATACTCTTTATGATGAAAAATGCACTTGACTGATTGACAGTGGGACTTTGTTTTTCTCATAAGCGAGCCTTGGATTCATATTAGAAGGCTTAACATCTTGGCTCCTTCAAACTGCTTGCCAGTCTAGTAAGCCTAATAAGTTAGGCTTATTTGGGGCATAGGATAAGGTATGCTTCATTACCAACTGTAGCCCCAATGTCTATCGCTGAACTTCAAGAATAAATTTCAACTCATATTTCCAACATTGAAACTCAACTTTATCTTTTGCTTTCTTTTTGTTTTAACTTTACTGTTCATGTCAGTATTTGCTCAAGTTGGCAGAAATTCCCTTCAACTCATTTTCTTTGGCCAAATATGTCAACAGGTCTTCATCTTGTTCTTGAATCATTTGCCATCTTTGAAAGTCTTAGAGATAATGCCAGCTGTCAGTGCTGTCAAGTTATTGTTCCCCCAGAGGCTTAGGAGTCCCTCACACAAATGATTGGATACATGTATTGGTATTGTCAAGTCCGTTTGCCATCCACCGAAAATTATCACAAGACTGTTCATCAGCTGTTCAGTTCAGTTCAGTTCAGTTCAGTCGCTCAGTCATGTCCAAGTCTTTGAGACCCCATGGACTGCAGCACACCAGGCTTCCCTGTCCATCACCAACTCCCAGAGCTTACTCAAACTCATGTCCATTAAGTCAGTGATGCATTCCAACCATCTCAGACTCTGTCATCTCCTTCTCCTCCTGCCTTCAATCTTTCCCAGCATCAGGGTCTTTTAAAATAAGCCAGTTCTTCACATCAGATGGCCAAAGTATTGGCGTTTCAGCTTCAGTATCAGTCCTCTCAGTGAATATTCAGGACTAATTTCCTTTATGATGGACTGGTTGGATCTCCTGGCAGTCCAACGGACTCTCAAGAGTCTTCTCCAACACCACAATTCAAAAGCATCTATTCTTGGGCGCTCAGTTTTCTTTATAGTTCAATTCTCACATCTATACTTGACTACTGGAAAAACCATAGCTTTGAGTACACAGACCTTTGCTGGCAAAGTAATGTCTCTGCTTTTTAATATTCTGTCTAGGTTGGTCATAGCTTTTATTCCAAGGAGCAAGCATCTTTTCATTTCATGGCTGCAGTCACCATCTGCAGTGATTCTGGAGCCCCCCAAAATAAAGTCTGTCACTATTTCTACTGTTTCCCCATCTATTTGCCATGAAGTGATAGGACCGGATGCCATGATCTTAGTTTCCTGAATGTTGAGCTTTAAGCCAACTTTTTCACTCTCCTCTTTCACTTTCATCAAGAGTCTCTTTAGTTCTTCACTTTCTGCCATAAGGGTGCTGTCATATGCATATCTGAAGTTATTGATATTTCTCCCGGTAATCCTGATTCCAGCTTGTGCTTCATCCAGTCCAGCATTTCTCATGCTATACTCTGCATGTAAGTTAAATAAGCAGGGTGACAATATAAAGCCTGGACATACTCCTTTTCCTATTTGGAACCAGTCTGTTGTTCCATGTCCAGTTCTTCCTGACATGCATACAGATTTCTCAAGAGGCAGGTCAGGTGGTCTGGTATTCCCATCTCTTTCAGAAGTTTCCACGGTTTATTGTGATCCACACAAAGGCTTTGGCATAGTCAATAAAGCAGAAGTAGATGCTTTTCTGGAACTCTCTTGCTTTTTTGATGATCCAACTGATGTTGGCAATTTGATCTCTTGTTCCTTTACCTTTTCTAAAACCGGTTTAAACATCTGGAAGTTCATAGTTCACATATTGCTGAAGTCTGCCTTGGAGAATTTTGAGCATTACTTACTAGCAAGTGAGATGAGTGCAATTGTGCAGTAGTTTGAGCATTCTTTGGCATTGCCTTTCTTTGGGATTGGAATGAAAACTGACCTTTTCCAGTCCTGTGGCCATTGCTGAGTTTTCCAAATTTGCTGACATATTGAGTGCAGCATTTTCACAGCATCATCTTTCAGGATTTGAAATAGCTCAACTGGAATTCCATCAGTTCCACTAGCTTTTTTCATAGTGATGCTTCCTAAGGCACACTTGATTTGTGTTCCAGGATGTCTGGCTCTAGGTGAGTGATCACACCATCGTGATTATCTGGGTCATGAAGATCTCTTTTGAATAATTTGTCTGGGTACTCTTGCCACCTCTTTTTAATGTCTTCTGCTTCCAGAAAATTAGAGATACCAAGGGAACTTTTCATGCAAAAATGGGCACAATAAAGGACAGAAATGGTATGGACCTAACAGAAGCAGAAGATACTAAGAAAAGCTGGCAAGAATACTCAGAACTATACAAAAGAGATCATCTACTGTACTCCTATACAAAATAAAAAGTGAAAAGAAAAAAAAAAAAGGAAGCTCAGCCACTCAGCCACTCTTTATATCTCATTCATGGGTCAATATGGAAGCTCTGTTTTTCATCAAACTCTCAAGAGCAGGCACTAAGGCTATATTTACAAATATGAGACTCAAGCAGCAAGTTGAGTTTTAAAGATTTGATCAACTAACCAGTTGTTTTATTCATAGGCTGTCAAACAATCATTACAAATATTTACTCCAAATTGATACCACAGTTTTCTTCATAATGTATATAACCAGAACTTCAAATGAAACTGACTATAAAATCCTATGATAGTGAGTTAGTAAAGATCATTAACTGATGTAACAATACCCAAATCTTGGAAACTTAGCACAGTGAAAAGGAAGGGACCCAGGTTTCTGTCCTCTTGTGCTTTTCCCCTTTTCTAAGTCCATGCACTCTTCTCTGTTTAGCTGAAAAATAGGGAAGGAGGACAAGAATTATGCACTGGAGTGTTTTAAAGTCCAGATCTGGTAATATATTACATCACTTCTGCATGCATGCTATTTTCTAGAATTTTGCCCCATGAATCTCCTAATTGCAAGGCAACTGAGAAATGTGGGCTAGCTTTGTGCCCAAGAGGAAAGGAAACCATTTTGATAAACGCTTATCACTGTCTGCCACAAATGGTGCTGTGAGCCGTTCTTACGTATTCTCTCTTCACACTATTGGGATGGTAGTGGAAATAATGACAGTGGAAACGATCATTGTCAAATACATCTATGAAACTCTCAGGGTGAAATATTAAGAAATTGGTGCCCAGATTCCAGATTCACTCCTAATATATTTAGAAATTTGTATGAAGATAATTTGCTTTCTTGTTTCTTATTTTCAGCCTTTAAGAAGTTTTAAAAGTTTGCCTGTTTCTCTCCTTAAAAATACAAATAGGTAACAATAATATTGCATGTGTATAGCATCTTCAGATTTTCAAATATGTCACTGCAATTTGAGATTTAGTTTTTATAATCCTAATTTAAAGGGAAAATTAATAATTTGGATCAGTATAATGGAACCTATTATGTAGAAATATGTCTGGAATGTCAGTTTTCTGACATTCAGTGTAGGTCTTTTTTTCTTCAATACAAAGAAATAGAGGAAAACAACAGAATGGGAAAGACTAGAGATCTCTTCAAGAAAATTAGAGATACCAAGGGAACATTTCATGCACAGCTGGGCTCAATAAAGAACAGAAATGGTATGGACCTAAGAGAAGCAGAAGATATTAAGAAGAGGTGGCAAGAATACACAGAAGAACTATACAAAAAAGATCTTCACTACCCAGATAATCACGATAGTGTGATCATTTACCTAGAGCCAGACATCCTGAAATGTGAAGTCAAGTGGGCCTTAGGAAGCATCACTATGAACAAAGCTAGTGGAGGTGATGGAATTCCAGTTGAGCTATTTCAAATCCTGAAAGATGATGCTGTGAAACTGCTGCACTCAGTATGTCAGCAAATTTAGAAAACTCAACAGTGGCCACAGGACTGGAAAAGGTCAGTTTTCATTCCAGTCCCAAAGAAAGGCAATGCCAAAGAATGCTCAAACTACTGCACAATTGCACTTATTTCACAGCATGACTGAAGCAACTTAGCAGCAGCAGCAGCAGCACACGCTAGTAAAGTAATGCTCAAAATTCTCCAAGTCAGGCTTCAATAGTACGTGAACCATGACATTCCAGATGTTCAAGTTGGTTTTAGAAAAGGCAAAGGAACCAGAGATCAAATTGCCAACATCTGATGGATCATCAAAAAAGCAAGACAGTTTCAGAAAAGCATCTACTTCTGCTTTACTTATTATGCCAAAGCATTTGACTGTGTCGATCACAATAAACCGTGGAAACTTCTGAAAGAGATGGGAATACCAGACCACCTGATGTGCCTCTTGAGAAACCTATATGCAGGTCAGGAAGCATCAGTTAGAACTGGACATGGAACAACAGACTGGTTCCAAATCGGGAAAGGAGTATGTCCAAGCTGTATATTGTCATCCTGCTTATTTAACTTATATGCAGAGTACATCATGAGAAACGCTGGGCTGGAAGAAGCCCAAGGTGGAATCAAGATTGCCAGGAGAAATCTCAATAACCTTAGATATGCAGATGGCAGCACCTTTATAGCAGAAAGTGAAGAAGAACTAAAGAGACTCTTGATGAAAGTGAAAGAGGAGAGTGAAAAAGCTGGCTTAAAGCTCAACATTCAGAAAACAAAGATCATGGCATCTGGTCCAATCACTTCATGGTAAATAGATGGGGAAACAGTGGCTGACTTTATTTTTCTGGGTTCCAAAATCACTGCAGATGGTGACTGCAGCCATGAAATTAAAAGATGCTTACTCCTTGGAAGGAAAGTTATGACCAACCCAGACAACATATCAAAAAGCAGAGACATTACTTTGTCAAGAAAGGTCCGTCTAGTCAAAGCTATGGTTTTTGCAGTAGTCATGTATGGATGTGAGAGTTGGACTATAAAGAAAGCTGAGCACTGAGGAATTGATGCTTTTAAACTGTGGTGTTGGAGAAGATTCTTGAGAGTCCCTTGGACTGCAAGGAGATCCAACCAGCCCATCCTAAAGGAGATCAGTCCTGGGTGTTCATTGGCAGGACTGATGTTGAAGCTGAAACTGCAATACTTTGGCCACCTGTTTTGCAGAGCTGACTCATTTGAAAAGACCCTGATGCTGGGAAAGATTGAGGGCAGGAGGAGAAGGGGACGACAGAGGATGAGATGGTTGGATGGCATCACCGACTCAATGGACATGGGTTTGGGTGGACTCCAGGAGTTTGTGAAGGACAGGGAGGCCTGGAGTGCTGTGGTTCATGGGGTCGCAAAGAGTCGGACACGACTCAGCCACTGAACTGATTCAGCATTTATACCATAAGTACCTAGTATACCTTCTAATAGACATAGAAGGAAATAAATGTCAAGTTCACTAATTCATTACACCTTTATTTTCTAGATCTCATAGGGAAACATGAAGCATTTTTATTGGCTAAATAAATATTGGAAGTGTATTTGTAATTTTTTTCCCTCTCTAAACAGCTTAATCATAGTGACTATGGGACTGTGTCGTTTCCCTCAAACTTTCTTACTTACCAAAAAAGATTATTTCCAAAATCAACAACCACAACAAAAAAACATTTTTAATGTTTTGTTCAATTCAGTTTTAGGACCCAAAGAATCTAAATAGATTAGACCAGAACTCAAATTCAAGATTTCACCTTACTACCTTGAAGACTGCCCATTTATGGTTTGGAAGAGAACACACAAGTAGTGTTCAACACTAATATTGAATAAAATGTTTTTGAAAGACTTAAAGTAGTCTATCCACTAGATCTCTCACTGAAATGTAAAATTTTTGTCTCAATATAAAGTATTTATTTAAAAAAAAATTATGGGTCAAATAATCATCTTGCAATAAAATTCAGAAAGCAAATAGATTTTTTAGTTGGGTGAAAATAAAGAGAAATTAAAGATGCTTACCACCAGTGGGGGAATGGGATTAAAAAGGATATGAGGAGAAAATATCTCCAGGCCCACCCACTGTGAGAAGAGGTTCAGTTGGACCCAATAGCAGTAGTCTAAAACCAACATGACAAGAAACAGCAAAAGGAATGAAAACTTGGCCTTCATTCCTGCCCACACACATGCAACTGCAGTGGAAAGGCTCACCAAGTGAATTGGCATCTGATAGTTTGCATATTAAGAGAATCAGCAAAGGCTTTTTGGCTTATGTTTAGTTGAAAGCTCTTTTCTAAGTTCACAATATAAAATTATGAACATATTAGTCAAAAGAATTTGTGCTGTTAGTATTCAGTAAAAAGTGCAAGAAAGTATGGAAATAAATAAAAACAGTAAATAAATATCAATGGAAAGGTTACATTTCTTTTTCCATTATTGTAAAAATTATGTATACTATACCAGAAAATGAAAGCTATAATGCAGGAATCTTCATCATTAAGACTTGTCATATGTAGTTTTTATAACTTCAAGCAAAAAAGGCACCAGATATATTGACTTATCTGTAGAAATAAATCTCATATGCTTAAACACTGGTAACTGATGACTATAATGATTAATAAGGTAATGAAGTTTGTTGTATTAAATCATTAATATAGTCTTATTTTCTTTGCAATTCTCCCTAGATGGGCATGTCACATAGCAAAAGCTCAATATATAGTTGTTATAATCAATAATAATAATCATAAGATTAATAGTTACTGTGGCTCAGATCATCTTTTTTTTTTTTTTTTTTTATCTAATGGTTTTCAAGCCAATCCATCATTTGGAGACCTCTGTGTACCAAGATATTGTATCAAAACATTACTAAACTTATTTGAATTCCATTAACATGTCAAAAGTTTTGCTTTTTAAAGTTTCCAATTTCAACAAATACTTCTTAGGAACAAAAGCAGATACAAATACAAGCTTGCTATGAAAATATTTGATATGTCCACTGACTATAACTCACTTCAGTAAAAAATTTCTGGAGAAGAAAAAGAAGAATGTCATCTTAAGAAATGATATTGGGGACTTCCCTGGTGGTCCACGGATTAAGAATCTGCCTTGCAATGCAGGAAACGTGGGTTTGATCCTTGGTTGAGGAACTAAGATCCCACATACTGGGGACCAACAAAGCACGCAAGCCACAACTAGAGAGTCTGGGCACTGCAACAAAAGATCCACATGTGTGTCCCATGAAGATCCTGTGTGCCACAGCTAAGACCAGGCACAGCCAAGTAAATAAATAAATATTTAGGTTTCCCTGATGGTCCAGTGGTTAAGAATCCACCTTGCAATGCATGGGACACTAGTTCAATCCCTGGTCCAGGAAGATGCTACAAGCTACGAGGCAACTGTGCCTGTGTGCCACAACTATTGAGCCAACACTCTAGAGCCTGCGAGCTGCAACTTCTAAGCCCATACACCGCAACTACTGAAACTTGCATGCCTAGAGCTCATGCTCCACAACAACAGAAGCCACCACTATGAGAAACCCAAGCACCACAATGAAAATTAGCCCTCAGTCTCTGCAACCCGAGAAAGCCCCTGTGTAGCAATGAAGATCCAGTGCAGCCAAAAATAAATAAATAATAATTTTAAATAAATAAATAATAAATATTTTGAAAAAGGAAATGATGCTGAATGGCAATGGGTATGGCTAAATAAAGCCCACCAAAACCTCTCTCTTCCATAAAAACAATAAGAGCACTAGCAAAAAATCATTTAATTTTTTAAAACTCTGGAAATTAACCAAAGGCTTATAACAGTCTGGAGATCATTTAAGAAAGATGACTAAACCTCAGTAAGAACAGCAAGCTCTGTGGCATTTACCTTGTTCCAGTCCCCACTCACCTTCACAGTTCTGAGTCTTAAAAGCCAACAGCCCTGAAATTGTGGTGAAAACTGGCTGCCCTAGCAGACACTGGAGGCCAAAGAAGGGGTGTGAGTTCCTTCAGGTTCTCCTTCCCAGATAACTATTATTTTCAGGCCTCCCTGGCACTTTCCTAGAAAATCTCTTTTGTGAACCTTGTCTATTTGACCTGACTGAGAGCTCTTTTTTTCAAACTGTGGTGTTGGAAAAGACTCTTGAGAATCCCTTGGACTGCAAGGAGATCAACGCAGTAGATCCTAAAGAAAATCAATCCTGAATGTTCATTGGAAGGACTGATGCTGACACTGAAGCTCCAATACTTTGGCCACCTGATGCAAGAAGTCAGTTCATTAGAAAAGACCCTGATCCTGGGAAAGATCGAAGGCAGGAGAAGGTGACGACAGAGGATGAGATGCTTGGATGGCATCACTAACTCAATGGATATGCATTTGAGCAAGCTCCAGGAGATGGTGAAGGGCAGGGAAGCCTGGCGTGCTGCAGTCCATGGTGTCACAAAGATTCAAACACGACTGAGTGACTGAAAAACAAGAGTTCTCTTAGTGGAAAAAAACCAGCCTTTTCTCTGGGGCATTTGTCAATAACAATCAATGGCAGCTGTTTAACATGACATGACAACTGCTTGAAGCTGTGATAATGGTCGAGGCAAACAACAAATTGAACAAAGCACTTCAATGAATACCTGAGAATGAAATGTCCAGAGGAGGCTTTAAAAATTTCCAACAGATTCCTGAGAATCTAAAAAGCAATGTACAAGAGTTGAGCTCTGTAACTGCATAAGAAAGATCTGAGAGGGCTCTACCATCTCACTTACTTTTACTCTGAGGTTCTGTGTGATCAGGAAGTGAAGATTAAGACAATGTGGCAAACTACCTGCCTGTGCATTTAGGGCATGTCCCAAAATAGACACTGAGTCCTTCATAAAAGGTTTCATCAAAGGCTCCAAAGACAGACTTATTGGTTCAAGGCCTTTAAAAATATCTCAGACCAGTCATTATCTAACCACTAAGCTAATTAAACAAAGATTTCAGTAAGCATGCATAACAAAGAATACAGGCTTAGCTCAGGAAATTAAAAGAAAAAAAAAAAACAACCCAGCCATATTTAAAAAACAGCAACAACAACAAATACTGGTGAGGAGGAATTTTATTCCCAGTGTCACCGCATTATATCACTGAAATGTCCAATTTTCAAAAGTAATTACAGAATAAATATGTGAGGCAATAAGAAAGTGTGGCCTATACATAGGAAGGAGAAAAGAGTCAACAGAAATTGCATGTGGAGAAGCCCAGACATTGGACTTATTAAACGAAGACATTCTATCTAGCTTAAAATCAGCTATTTCAAATATGTTCAAAGAGCTTTATAAAAGAACAATGTCTCATCAAATAGAGAATATCAATATATAGATATAAATGATGAAGAAGAACCAAAGAGAAATTCTGAGTTGTAAAGGACAATAATTTAATTGAAAAATTCTGTAGAGAGGCTCAATGGCAGATTCAGCTGGCAAAAGAATCAATTTCAATCAATTGAAGACAGATTATTTGAAGTTCTCAGGGAGGCCTGAAGTGCTGCGATTCATGGGGTTGCAAAGAGTCGGACATGGCTGAGCAACTGAACTGAATCTAAGGAACAGAAAGAAAAAGAAAGGAAGAAAATGAATAGAACCTGAAAGTTCTGTGAGATACCATCAAATGTATCAATATATGTATAATGAGAATCCCAGAAAGAAAGCAACAGAAAGAATAGTTGAAAAATTAATGGCCAAGCCTTTCCAAATTTAATGTAAACATTACGCTACACATGAAATAATCTCAATGAAATTCAAGAAGGAAAAACTCAAAGATAGCCAAATGTAGAGATACCACAATCAAAATTTCATATGCCAAAGCCAAAGAGAGAACCATGAAAGCAACAAGAGAAAAGTGACTAGGACATTCAAAAGGTCCTCTATAAGATTAGTAATTCTCATCAGAAACTGTGAAGGACTGGGGCTTCCCTGGTGGTCTAGTGGTTAAGAATCTGCCTGCCAATGCAAGGGACACAGATTTGATCTCTGGTCCAGGAAGATCCCACATGCTTCAGAGCAACTAAGCCTGTGTGCCATAACTACTGAAGCCTGGAGCCTATGCTCTACAACAAGAGATGCAATGAGAGCCCCATGCACTTCAACAAAGTGTAGCCCCTGCTTGTTGCAATTAGAGAAAGCCCATATGCAGCAAAAACGACCCAGTGCACCCAAAATTTAGAAATCTTAAAAAAAAAAAAAAGGAACTGTGAAGGCCTAAAGGCAGTGGGATGACATTTTCAAATTCGTAAAGAAACTTTGCCAATCAAAAATTCTATTTCTAGCACACTAATCTTCAAAAAAGAAAAAGACATTTCCGTGAAATAAAAAACTGAGTGAATTTATCATTAGAAGACCTTCCCCGTAAGAAATACTAAAAGGTGTTCTTTTGCCTCTAGACAGTCAATTCCAATTCACATAAAGATATAAAGACAAGTAAAAATATTTACAAAGGTAAATATAAAAGATAGTATAAATTTTTGTTGTTCTTGTTTATAACTCCTTTTCCTATCTAACTTAAAAGAGAACTATATAAAGCAATAACCTTAAATCTGTACTTGGGACTTCCTTGGTGGTCCAGTGGCTAAGACTTGGCACTCCCAATACAAGTGGCCTGAGTTCAGTCCCTGATCCCACAAGCCTTACCTAAAGATCTGGTATGCCCAACTAAGACCTGACACAGCCAAATAAATAAATATTTTTAAAACATTTTTGTATCAAATTTTATTTTATTTTTAAACTTTACATAATTGTATTAGTTTTGCCAAATATCAAAATGAATCCACCACAGGTTTAAAAATAAAATAAAATTAGAGAGAAAAAAATTAAAAAAAAAAAGAAAACTGTAATAAAGGGAAAAAATTTAAAAAAAAAAAAAACATTTTTGTATTGAGACTAATGGTATACAGTGCATAAATATGTAATTTGTACTAATGAGAGGGAAGAGAATAGGGCCATATAGAATGTTCTATGATACAAGGTCAATCATTAAGAAGATATGACTAACATTAATCATTATATTATTTCATTTATATATTATTAGCATATTAATTATATATATAAACCATAATCAAAGTCTCTAAATACAGAACAAAATTGATAAAGAGGAGAAATATACAATCAATAGTAATTGGAGATTTTAATAATGTGTAATTTTAATACACTACTTTCAATAATGAATAGAAAACTAGACAAATGATTATCAAGGAAGTAGAAGACATGAACAGCATCATGAATCAACTGAACCTAACAGACATTTTAAAAACACTCCACAGAACAACAGCAGAAAATACATTCTTCTCAAGTACACAAGGAACATTCTCCAAGATAGACCATTTATTAGCTTATAAAACAAATCTCAATAAATTGAAATTATAAAAAGTATGTTTTCAGCAGTATGAGTCCAGATACCATTATTGAAAGATCTCTTCACCCCATGGAAAAGAAATGCAAAAAAGCAAAATGGCTCTCTGGGGAGGCCTTACAAATAGCTGTGAAAAGAAGAGAAGCAAAAAGCAAAGGAGAAAAGGAAAGATATAAGCATCTGAGTGCAGAGTTCCAAAGAATAGCAAGAAGAGATAAGAAAGCCTTCCTCAGCGATCAATGCAAAGAAATAGAGGAAAACAACAGAATGGGAAAGACTAGAGATCTCTTCAAGAAAATTAGAGATACCAAGGGAACATTTCATGCAAAGATGGGCTTGATAAAGGACAGAAATGGTATGGACCTAACAGAAGCAGAAGATATTAAGAAGAGGTGGCAAAAATACACAGAAGAACTATACAAAAAAGATCTTCATGACCCAGATAATCATGATGGTGTGATCACTGACCTAGAGCCAGGCATTCTGGAATGTGAAGTCAAGTGGGCCTTAGAAAGCATCACTACAAACAAAGCTAGTGGAGGTGATGGAATTCCAGTTGAACTCTTTCAAATCCTGAAAGATGATGCTGTGAAAGTGCTGCACTCAATATGCCAGCAAATTTGGAAAACTCAGCAGTGGCCATAGGACTGGAAAAGGACAGTTTTCATTCCAATCCCAAAGAAAGGCAATGCCAAAGAATGTTCAAACTACCGCACAATTGCACTCATCTCACATGCTAGTAAAGTAATGCTCAAAATTCTCCAAGCCAGGCTTCAGCAATACGTGAACCGTGACTTCCTGATGTTCAAGCTCGTTTTAGAAAAGGCAGAGGAACCAGAGACCAAATTGCCAACATCTGCTGGATCATGGAAAAAGCAAGAGAGTTCCAGAAAAACATCTATTTCTGCTTTATTGACTATGCCAAAGCCTTTGACTGTGTGGTTCACAATAAACTGTGGAAAATTCTGAAAGAGATGGGGATACCAGACCACCTGATGTGCCTCTTGAGAAATCTGTATGCAGGTCAGGAAGCAACAGTTAGAACTGGACATGGAACAACAGACTGGTTCCAAATAGGAAAAGGAGTACATCAAGGTTGTATATTGTCACCCTGCTTATTTAACTTCTATGCAGAGTACATCATGAGAAACCCTGGGCTGGAAGAAGCACAAGCTGGAATCAAGATTGCCAGGAGAAATATCAATAACCTCAGATATGCAGATGACACCACCCTTATGGCAGAAAGTGAAGAGGAACTCAAAAGCCTCTTGATGAAAGTGAAAGTCGAGAGTGAAAAAGTTGGCTTAAAGCTCAACATTCAGAAAACAAAGATCATGGCATCCGGTCCCATCACTTCATGGGAAATAGATGGGGAAACAGTGTCAGACTTTTTTTGGGGGGTTCCAAAATCACTGCAGATGGTGATTGCAGCCATGAAATTAAAAGACGCTTTACTCCTTGGAGGGAAAATTATGACCCACCTAGATAGCATATTCAAAAGCAGAGACATTACTTTGCCAACAAAGGTCCATCTAGTCAAGGCTATGGTTTTTCCTGTGGTCATGTATGGATGTGAGAGTTGGACTGTGAAGAAAGCTGAGCACCGAAGAACTGATGCTTTTGAACTGTGGTGTTGGAGAAGACTCTTGAGAGTCCCTTGGACTGCAAGGAGATCCACCCAGTCCATTCTAAAGGAGATCAGTCCTGGGTGTTCTTTGGAAGGAATGATGCTAAAGCTGAAACTCCAGTACTTTGGCCACCTCATGTGAAGAGTTGACTCATTGGAAAAGACTCTGATGCTGGGAGGGATTGGGGGCAAGAGGAGAAGGGGACGACAGAGGATGAGATGGCTGGATGGTATCACTGACTCGATGGATATAAGTCTGAGTGAACTCCAGGAGTTGGTGATGGACAGGGAGGCCTGGCATGCTGCGATTCATGGGGTTGCAAAGAGTCGGACACGACCGAGCAACTGAACTGAATTGAACTGAACTTCATCTGGAGCCTTCATTAGGAGCCTTCCTCAGTTGCCCCTGCATAGTCTACCTTACTTGGGAAAGAATAGGGGACTCCTGATGACAGTTTTCTTCACTTAGTACTTCCAGTTTCTTGCCTTTCCCCTTGGTGTTCCCTGGGGTTCTGGGCACATGAACCTTCAGGAACCTTTTCTGTTCAGGGCTCCCTCTACGGAGAGATGACTCCCATCCATATGCTAATTAACTTGGTCCTTGACCAGTGTCATTTCATGAGGAAAATGGAACAAAGGAGAATCAGCATTCTCTCAAGTTTAGCCTCTTGCATAGACTAAGTAAGGAAATAATTAAACACTTGACTGTTATTTTGGCTTGCTATCTTAATTGGCTACTCCAACACCTGGCAGCTTAGCTCTATCCAGCTCTCCTAAGCTCCTATCAGACAGAAGACCAAAACTGGCAAGTCTTTAGCTAGACTGGCCAAGAAAAAACAAAGAATGCTCAAATTACTAAAATCAGAAATGAAAGAGGGAACATTACTACCAATATCACTAGAAGAAAATTACAAAGAGAGAAAATTATAAGTAATTATATGTCAACAAATTAGATAACCTAGACAAAATGACAAATCCCAGAAAGGCATAAGCTACTGAAATAGAAAATCTGAATCGATCTACACCAACTGAAGAGATTCAATCAGTATTCAAAAAAATTTCCACAAAGAAAATCCCAAGACTGAATGACTTCAATGATGAATTCTTCCAACATCTAAGGACATCTAACAATACTTCACAAACTCTTCCAAAAAAATAGAAGTATTCTATACTCTTCTAGTCATCCCATTAGGCCATACCACACTGATACCAAAAATATCACAAAGACAAAGACATCACAAAAAGAGCAAATTATAGACTAATATCATTTATGAATATAAATGCAAAAAGACTCAACAAAATACTAGAAACATAATCCACAATGCATGAAAAGTATTATACAAAATGACCAAGTGGGATTTTCCCCAGAAATGCAAGTCTGGTTCCAAAGTCAATCGGTATGATAAACCAATTAATACAATGAATGTCAAAACACACATGATTATCTTAATATATGCTTTTAAAGCATTTGACAAAACATTCAATACACTAAGATAGGAAGGAATTTCTTCAGTCTGTTAAAGGGCTTTAAGAAAAATCTACATTTAACATTGTACCTCATGATGAAAGACTGAATGCTCTCCCTCAAGATTAGGAAAAAGGCAAGGAAGTGTATTTTTTTTTTTTTTTTTTTTGGTTGATGTTTTTATTTGTTGAAGTGGAGCTTCAGTCACTCTGCACACATTTAAGAAACATGGACCACTCTTTTTTGAAATAAACTCTTTACTTATTTTCTCTAAGGAAGTACATTATATTTAACATTTTTCTAGAAATTCTAACCAGGGAAATTAGGCAAGAACAGGAAAAGAACATCTTCCATATTTGAAAGAAAGAAGTAAAAGTATGTTTATTTACGGATGACATGATCTTACATAAAGGAAATAATAAGAATCTCCCCTGCCCAGTACTAGAGCTTATAAGTGAGTTTAACAAGGTTATAAGATAAAAGATCAATATAAAAATCCAATTACATTTATATGCACTTGCAATCTAAAAGTAAAATTAAGAAAATAATTCAATTTATAATAACATCCTTAAGAATAAATTTAAATGTAAGACTTTTACATCAATAAACTACAAAACTTCATTGGAATAAACTAAAGTTATAAATAGATTCAAAGACATCCTGTGTTTATGAATTGGAAGACTTACTATTGCTAAGATGATCATAGTTCTCAAAGCTATCTATAGATTTACTGTAATCCCTATCAAAATCCTCTATGATGATTTTGCATTAATTGATAAACTGATACTGGAATTCATCTAAATATGCAAGATACATGGAATAACTGAAATAATGTTGAAAGAGAAGAGCAAATTTGGAGGGCTCACACTTCCCAATTTTAAAACTTACTACAAAGCTATAGCAATCAAAGCTATGTGCTTTGACATGAGGATTAGTATATAATCAATAGAATGGAATTAAGAGTCCAGAAATTAACCCTTACATCTATGGTCAATCAATTTTCAACAAGGGTTCCAAGACAATTAACTCTTTTCAACAAATAGTACTGTGAAAATGATATCCAAGTGCCCAGAAATAAAGATAGATCCCTATCTCCCACCACATACAAATGGATCAAAGGCCAAATGCAAGAGCTAAAACAATAAAATTCTTAGAACTCATAGGCACAAATCTTTGTAATGTTAGATTGTTGTTGTGTTTTAGTCACTCAGACTGTGTGACCCTATGGACTGTAGCCCACCAGGCTCCTCTGTTCATGGGATTCTCCAGGCAAGAACACTGGAGTAGGTTGCCATTCCCTTCTCTAGAGGATCTTCCTGACCCAGGGTTTGAAGCTGGGTCTTCTGCATTGCAGGCAGATTCTTTACTGTTTGAGCCATGAGGGAAGCCTGTGATATTATATTAGGCAATGGTTTCTTATGTATAGCACCACACAAAGAAATAAAAAAAAAAAGATGGATAAATTGTATTTCACTAAAATTAAAAATGTTTGTGCTTTGAAGGATACTATTAAGAAAGTGAAAAGAAAACCTGTACAATAAGAGAAAATATTTTCAAATTACATATCTAACAATGAGTTTTTATCCTGACTATATAAAGTATTCCTACAACTGAACAGTAAAAATTTAAAAGTGGGCAAAGAATTTGAAAATAAACATTTCTGCAAAGATTATCAAATGCCCAATAAGTACATGAAAAGGTGCTCTACAGCATTGGTCCTCAGGGAAATGCAAATCAAAACAATAAGGAGACCATTCATGTTCAATAGGTTAAATATTTTTTAAAATGTTTTTTAAAAACCAACAAACAAAAAATAACAAGTATTTGGGGAGGATGTAGAGAAATTGGAACCCTCATACATTGCTGATAGGAATGTAAAATGCTACAGCCATTGCGGAAAATGGTTTGGTGGTTCCTCGATATGAAAAATATATGATAGAATTAGAATACAGTAGAATCCAACACATAGAACACAGACTCCAACACAGCAGTTCCACACCTACTGGAAGTGAAACTACCTAACAGAACTGAAGACATATGTTCACATAAAAACTTGTACATGAATGTTTATAGCAACATTCTTTGTAACATCCTAAGTGTAGAAATGGTCCAAATGTCTATCAACTGTTAAATGGGTGAAAACTGAGTCATGTCCAACTCTTATGCTACTGCGTGGACTGTAGCCTGCCAGGCACCTCTATCTGTGGGATTTTCCAGGCAAGAATACTGGAGTGGGTTGCCATTTCCTTCCCAGGGGAGCTTTCTGACCCAGGGATCAAACCTGAGTCTCCTGCTTTGGTAGGTTCTTTACCACTGAGCCACCAGGAAAGCTCCAACAGAATATTACTCAGCCATAAAAAAGAATGGAGCTCTGAAATATGCTACATCATGTATGAACCTCAAAATATTACACTAAGTGAAAGAAGTTGTCCACAAAGGTTATATGTTGTATGATTCTATTTATCTTAAGTAGGCAAGTAGAGACAAATAGTAGTTACCAGAGGCTGGAAGTAGGGAGGAATACAAGTGATGACTAATAGATACAGGGTTTCTTTTGTGGGCGATGAAAATGTTCTGGAATTACCAAATAGTGATGACTGCACAATTTTGTGAGTATACTAAAATCCACTGAGTTGTATACTTTTAAAAGGTGAATTTTATTATGTGTAAATTATATCTAATAAAAATAGAATTTTTACTGGTTTTCATCAAACTTTGTTACCATGATATAGTTGAGAAACAGCTTGATAAAATTTTATTTTATATAATTTATATAGTAGGCATCTTTCTTTTGCTTGATCTTTTGCTTTTTATTAAAAACCATATTTAATGTAATCATTGACATTATTACTCTACAGTTTTCCACATAAAAGAGGTATAAGAAACTGTCTATAGAGCTTTCCTGGTGACTCAGTGGTGAAGAATTTGCCTGCTAGTGTAGAAGACATGGGTTTGATCCCTGATCCAAGAAGATCCTGCATGCTGAGGAACAACTAAGCCCTTACACCCCAACTACTGAACCTGTGCTTTACAGCCCAAGAGCCACAACTACTGCGCCCACAGACTACAACTACTGAAGCCCGCGTGCCCTAGGGCCCATGTTCCGAACAAGAGAAGCCAAGGCAAGAAGCCTGCTCAATTGTTAGAGAGTAGCCACAACTCTCCACAATTAGAGAAAAGCTCACAAAGCAACAAAGATCCAGCGCAGCCAAAAATAAATAAATAGATAAAAATTAAGAAAGAAACATTTATAGACTATCTTAGACAAAATTGACAAAGGAAAACAGTGTAGAATTAGTTAATTGGAAATTATGGAAGATATAAAAGAAACACATTTGTAGATATTTAGTGATGTTTTCAGGTAGGAGTGTGTGTGTAGAAATGATAATGAATAAAATATGGTTTTCTCATTAGCTTGGATGTATGCAACCAGAAATCTATCAGCAGCAGGGTAATTGGTAGATTACTTTTAAACCAGAAGAATCTTTGGTACCATGTTTTAGAAAAAATATATACTGTGATCAGTTTTCTGGCATGTGCCCCTTTTATAGGGATCCATGAGGTTGTGAAAAAGTGAATGGTGAAGAGTAATAACTACTAAAATTTTACATCAAATCACCTAGTTGTACTAGGAAAGTTCCACTAATGTTGCTTTAATATGATTTCTCCTAAAATAGTACTCTTTTTCAAGCAATGCTTGATTAATATAGTCATAGCAATTATTTATATCCCTTTTCCACCCACATAATGTCAATGAAAACAATTAGATAACTTCAGCTAACAGAAGATTCTTTTTAAAATAATTAGTCTTTATTTTCACCATTAAATTTAAATGAAGAAATATGACTAATTCTTACAGTCATTTTAGCTCTAGAAAAGATGCCATCTATAAGCTAATTCAAACTTTCAATGTTGTCACAAAGATTTGTCAATAATTTATTATTTAATATTAAAAAATATTTATTATTCAGTTCAGTTCAGTCACTCAGTCGTCTCCTACTCTTTGTGACCCCATGAATCGCAGCACGCCTCAGGCCTCCCTGTCCATCACCAACTCCCGGAGTTCACTCAAACTCATGTCCATCGAGTCAGTGATGCCATCCAGCCATCTCATTCTCTGCTGTCCCCTTTTCCTCCTGCCCCCAATCCCTCCCAGCATCAGAGTCTTTTCCAATGAGTCAATACTTCACATGAGGTGGCCAAAGTACTGCAGTTTCAGCTTTAGCATCATTCCTTCCAAAGAAATCCCAGGGCTGAGCTCCTTTAGAATGGACTGGGTGGATCTCCTTGCAGTCCAAGGGACTCTCAAGAGTCTTCTCCAACACCACAGTTCAAGAGCATCAATTCTTTGGCACTCAGCTTTCTTCACAGTCCAACTGTCACATCCATACATGACTACTGGAAAAACCATAACCTTGACTAGACGGACCTTTGTTGGCAAAGTAATGTCTCTGCTTTTGAATATGCTATCTACGTTGGTCATAACTTTCCTTCCAAGGAGTAAGCGTCTTTTAATTTCATGGCTGCAGTCACCATCTGCAGTGATTTTGGAGCCCAGAAAAATAAAGTCTGACACTGTTTCCACTGTTTCCCCATCTATTTCCCATGAAGTGATGGGACCGGATGCCATGATCTTCATTTTCTGAAAGTTGAGCTTTAAGCCAACTTTTTCACTCTCTTCTTTCACTTTCATCAAGAGGCTTTTTAGTTCCTCTTCACTTTCTGCCATAAGGGTGGTGTCATCTGCATATCTGAGGTTATTGATATTTCTCCTGGCGATCTTGATTCCAGCTTGTGTTTCTTCCAATCCAGTGTTTCTCATGATGTACTCTGAATATAAGTTAAATAAGCAGGGTGACAGTATACAGCCTTGACGGACTCCTTTTCCTATTTGGAACCAGTCTGTTGTTCCATGTCCAGTTCTAACTGTTGCCTCCTGACCTGCATATAGGTTTCTCAAGAGGCAGGTCAGGTGGTCTGGTATTCCCATCTCTTTCAGAATTTTCCACAGTTTATTGTGATCCACACAGTCAAAGGCTTTGGCATAGTTAATAAAGCAGAAATAGATGTTTTTCTGGAACTCTTTTGCCTTTTCGGTGATCCAGCGGATGTTGGCAATTTGATCTCTGGTTCCTCTGCCTTTTCTAAAACCAGCTTGAACATCTGGAACATTAGATATTAGCAAAAGTATATATCATGCTGAATACTTAGTTAAATTATTCTTACTTATGCATGTTAAGATTTTGGTACCAAGCTGTTTTAGGTTTCTAATATTTATTGTGAATAATTTTTTATATCAAATTTAACCATGTGATTATCACTACTGTTGTCTATTTTGAAAGATATGTTTTTCCTATTTCAAAGCTCTGAGGTGCCTGTGTTTATTCTTCTTAGGGAGTTGTCTGATAATTGTTATTATATGCTATAATGTCTGACTTTAATCATTGCCCATGTTACTACTTTTTATTATATGTACTTGCCTTTGGTTCCTGCAAAGGGCTTTGCTGGTGACTCAGACAGTAAAGAATCCACCTGCAATGCGGGAGACCTGGGTTCGATCCCAGGGTTGGGAAGATCCCCTGGAGAAGGGAACAGCCACCCACTCCAGTATTCTGGTCTGGAGAATTCCATGGACAGAGGAGCCTGGCAGGCTACAGTCCATGGGGTCACAAATAGTTGGACATGACTGAGCAACTTTCACTTTCACTTGGTTCCTGAATCCTTTGTGCTTGGGTATAAAAGTCTTGATAAATAAATGCCCAGTATCTTTGGGCAGATAAGTTGAAAAAAAGAAGCAGCAGGTAAGTGAATTAAGGAGCAGAGTGATTTAGCACACAAGGAGGGAAAAGAGGGAAGAGAGATTAAGAATCAAATGAGGATTAGTTTACAATCAATTAAAAATTAGATGTAAAAGTACTTAAAAATTTTAGCCTTGAATTAAAAATAAAAAAAAAAACTGTACTCAGGAAAGGGACATATTAATGTGTGTTGAACTTGTAGGTGATTCTCACAAATCTTTGGACAGCCAATAGAAATGTTGCCACCCAATATTTCAACAGAACATGTGAGAAGAGGTCAATAATGTGTTGCCTAAGCTTTGTCAGGTTATTTTATCAATGTCTATAGGTCATAAATTTTGGATATTTAACTTCCTCTTCTTTATATTTGTGTGGCAGTTTGTTTTTCAGAAGTAACAGTCCAAAGAGTGAGGAGAGAAGCAATGAATAGACAAACCACGGAGGATTTTTCAGGCAGTATGACTCTTCTTTGATACCATGATGATATCTATATGTCATTATACTTTTGTTCAGATTCGTAGAATGTACAACCCCAAGAGTGATCTCTAATGCAGACTATGAACTTTGGGGGAATGTGATGTGTCAATGAAGGTTCAATCAATTGTAACAAATATTCCACTGTGGTGGGGGATGGTGGTCATGGGGAAAACAGCATGTGTGTGGGTAGTGAGTTTGTGGAAAATCTCTGTACTTTCAATTTTACTGTGAACCTAAAGTTTTTAAAACAGACAACTCATGCTGAAAACAAACTTCTGCTGCTACTTTCATAGGAAAGCATTTAATTTATTGTGTTGCTAATCAGGTGAGTATCTGTGCAATATTCTATATAAGTTTGTTTTACAGTCTTTACAGAATGATAAAGTTATAAATAAAAAGACATCTGGTTTCTCTAAGTTCACAAGAGTATGTTTTCAGTCTTCAAATGTATATTGTTATTAATATCTTGTGCTATATTACAAATTATCTCAAACAGCAATCTAAAACAACAAAGAGTTTAGTTAGTCCAGAGTCTCATGTGGTTGTAGTCTGCTAAGTCGCTCCAGTCATGTCCAACTCTGTGCGACCCCATAGATGGCAGCCCACGAGGCTCCCCCATCCCTGGGATTCTCCAGGCAAGAACACTGGAGTGGGTTGCCATTTCCTTCTCCAATGCATGAAAGTGAAAAGTGAAAGTGAAGCCGTTGAGTCTTGTCTGACTCTTAGCGATGCCATGGATTGTGGCCACCAGACTCCTCTGTCCATGGGATTTTCCAGGCAAGAGTGCTGGAGTGGGATGCCATTGCCATCAGCTAATACTGAAGTCATCTTGAAGCTTAATTAGAGCTGAAAAATCTAATTCCAACCTCACCCATGTGTTTATTGGCAGGGCTTTGAGAAAGGGCAGTGGTTCTGTAAAAGATCTGTCAAGAGAATGGAAAAACAAGAAACAAACTGGGAGAAAATATTTGCAAAAGATATATTTGATAAAGGATTGTTATCCAAAATATACAAAGAACCCTTAAAACTCAACAATAAGAAAACAAACAACCTGATGAAAAAATGGACCAAAGACCTAAACAGACACCTCACCAAAGAAGATATACACATGGAAAATAAACATATGAAAAGATGCTCCACATCTTATGTAATGAGGGAAAAGCAAAATAAAAAATTATTTAGGTGTTTTCATTCCTCAAATAGTATTTGTGCTGAAACCTTTAGTTCCTGGATGTGTTGAACCTTTTCATTGTGTTACTGAGTGACCTCATGATATGTGAGCTAGTTTTCTCCAGTACAAGTGTTGAGGGAGGGAGAGAGAGAGAAAGGGGCAAGGTATAAGCCAGTCCTTTTGTAACTTAATCTTGGAAGAAACTTAATCTTGAAAGTTACTTCCAAGAGTAAGTGTCCCATTACTTCTGCCATATTCCAACCAGTAGAAGTGATCAAGTCCAACTACACTCAATGGGTGGGTATTCATAAGGGTGAGTAGCAGTGTGTGGGATCATTGATGGCCATTTAGAGGCTGCGTACCGAAATGTGCCAAAGTCACCTGAGACTGATAGGATATCAGGCTACATAGAGTTGTAATCATTTCTTTAGAGAAAATGTTAGCTCCCAAGTTTCCAATGGGAACAATTGGATAGATAGAAAGGACCTTTATTAAGCAAGAGAATATTGGTGGAAGGCTGGGTTTGGGAAAGGAGAGTTCAGTTATGGGTGAGGTTAAACTGGTTAAGCTTGTGGTTAATTTGAGACGGACAATGGGAAGTGTCAAGTCAACAATTTGTTAGATGTGTGTAGCTCAAAGGGAAAGTTTGGAATAAAGATGTTTATTTGAAAGTATTCATCATATACATCATAATTAACAATATGGGCATGGAATAAATCATAAGAGAGAGAGACTATAAAGTAAGAGAAAGAAGAAACCAAGTTCAAAGCCTTGGATAACTCAAGATTAGAAGCCAGTTGACAGAGATCCTGCCAGGGACTCTGAGATAAATTATTGCCAAAGATGAAAGAACAGAGAAAGTTAGATCCTACTGAAGCCCAGAGCAGAGTGTTTCAAGAAAGACAGAAGAATCTACAATTTCAAATGTGCTGAGAAGTCCATTAACAGGAAGACAGAAAAATGTCCATTGGCATGGCAGACAGAGAATTCGCTGGTGACCATTGCAGGAAGCCATATGGATGAAGGAGGGGGACAGGAGCCCAGATTGGAGAGAGTTGAGGAATGAGTGGCAGATAAGTGAATCAGTGAGTACAGGCAGTTTTTTCAAGGCTTTGCACAGGAGAGGAAAAAATACAGCAACTATCAAAAGGAAAGCATTAATAGTCAAAAATGGTGGTTTCTTTTAAATATGGGAGTGAATATTTCTTCGCTTTTAAAATATGTGCATTATTTAAATAATGATGAGAAAGATGCCACAGAAAGAAATTAAAGAAACAAGAACAAAAAAGACTGGTGTAAGGTCCTGGGGAAAGCATGGGGATGTGAGACCACTAACACAGAGGAGGGCTATCTCCTGCACCATAATAGGAGGGAATGAAAGTGGAAGAGACAAGAGATAGGGACGCAGAAAAGTTTACAGATTTAATGGCCAGAAAATGAGGGCATTTTCAATCTGCTGGTTATATTTTCTCTGTGAAGTTGAAGAAGTCATGTGTGGAGTGTGTGCATGTGAAAGTGTTCATGAAATGACACTTAGGTTAGGGAAGAGATACGTGAGTAAAGCAGTTGTTGGGAAACCTTCAAGTAAGCCGAAATAGGAGCAAATACAGTTACCCTGAAATGGCCTAATCCTTTGGAGAAAGCCAATGCTTGGTTAGACCATGATGGTGCACATGAGGCACTCTACTCTCGTTTATAATCTTGTTTCCTCTGTCATGGCTTTTGTGCATTCCTTGCTCCTTCTGTTACAAGGAGAGGAATCTAATGAAGGAAGTCTCCCCACGTGTCAGGGATTTGAGTGATAGTGACTCTCCCAGTGTTTGCTTTTAAAAGAAAGATGTCCGAAGAGGGTAGTGACCTCTGCCTAATCCCAGAGAGTGAAGTGCTAATTAAGAAATACAATTTATAGCAGGGTCTGGGGTCTACAGCTCTACCACCTGTAGGCTATGTGCCCTAGCTGGGCCTTAGTACAATCAGGCAAGTATAAATAATCATACTTAATTTTAGAAGTTTTAAAGAGATTTGACATGTTATCTATCAAGTTCCTGACACTCAGACACAATTATCACACTCAAGCAAAATAGTAATAGCTGCCACTGCCACCAGCACCACCATTATCAATGTGGTTATTATCATTCATGTTGTATATGTTGATCACAGGAACTTTCTTGGAAATAGTGCCGCATATACCAACACCTAAAGATCCCCTGGAGAAGGAAATGGCAACCCACTCCAGTATTCTTAGTCTGGTAAATGACTAACACTTTCACATTTGCATACCAATACCTACTGGGAGAGGAGTCAATTTATTCATTCATTAAATAAATATTTCTGAAAGCCTGTTCAGTTCAGTTCAGTTCAGTCACTCAGTCATGTCTGACTCTTTGCAACCACATAGACAGCAGCATGCCAGGCTTCCCTGTCCTTCACAAACTCCCGGAGCTTGCTCAAACTCATTTCCATTGAGCTGGTGATGCCATCCAACCATCTCATCCTCTGTCATCCCATTCTCCTTTCACTTTCAATTTTTCCCAGAATCAGGGTCTTTTCCAATGAGTCAGTTCTTTGCATCAGGTGGCCAAAGTATTGGAGTTTCAGCATCAGTTCTTCCAATGAGTATTCAGGACTGATTTCCTTTAGGATGGGCTGGTTGGATCTCCTTGTAGTCCAAGGGACTCTCAAGAGTCTTCTCCAACACCACAGTTCAAAAGCATCAATTCTTCGGTGCTCAGCTTTCTTTATAGTCCAACTCTCACATCCATACATGACTACTGGAAAAACCATAGCTTTGACTAGATGGATCTTTGTTGGCAAAATGTCTCTGCTTTTGAATATGCTGTCTAGGTTGGTCATAGCATTTCTTCCAAGGAGTAAGCATCTTTTAATTCCAAGCCTGGGTGCTGCCCTAAATTCACCATCAGCTTGAGAGGGCAGGAAGGCAAGTAGACACATTATAATGTGTCAAGTGTGACATCCCTAGACAGAACCAATGTGCTGTGGGAGCCAAAGTGAAAGTGAGGTCACTCAGTCATGTCCTATTCTTTGTGACCCCATGGAAAGTAGCCCCCCAGGCTCCTCCATCCATGGGATTTTCCAGGCAAGATTACTGTAGTGGGTTGCCATTGAAAGGGGGCAAAGCCAAATGTGCCTGGGAGAATGAGAGGAGCCATCACTAAGATGAAAAGTTTAAAATGGGTTTTGAAGAATGAGTAAGAGTCTGCTAGGTAGAGAGAAGGTACTTACGACAATGGGAACAGCATGAACAGAGGGCCACTGATCAAGGTAAAAGGCAGTTTTAAATGCTCTTGGCTTTCTGTGACTTGAATCTATAAGTCAACACTTCATAAATATTGCTTCTGATACAGAAATTGGACTTTGAGCCTGAGAAATAGTTATACAAAGAGTGAAATTCATCTGGTCAGAAACAACTATTTCTTTGACACAAAGCTCAAGGGTAGGGAGAAACTCATGAAAGTTGAAGTTTAACTTAATGAGTTACTAACAGGCAAACACATTCCCTTCCTACAAATGCTTTTTATTGCAGCAGAGTTATGAGACAAACACCCCAGTCCACATGGAGCACATGCAAACCAGCTCTGTCAAAGGCGGTTAGTTCCCCCTCTTCTCCTACCATAATAAAATCCCTCATTTGGGGTTCAGTATATCATCACCTGAACACAGATTTTATTTGTGTCTTTTCAGCTACTAGGTGTGGTCAAATGGCTAAGTGTAGGGAAGTGATGTGATTTCTGGTTTTTATTCTTCTAAGTGCATTCCTTTTGTCCTCCTTTTTTGATCCTTGGAATGCATATGTGATGATTGGTGCTCTAATGATCATGATCTTGAAGTCAAAGTACCAAGATAGCTCACTTTTGAGATGGTGGAACAGAAAACTATAAGTTCAGAAGATACAACGATGGGACCAACCTTAATGGCCTATGCATAAAATTAAATTTTATATTGCTATAATATCAATATTTAAGCAACTGCTTCAAAAAACTGTAACCCAACCTTTATTCTAAGTAATACATCAACTAGCAAATAGCATTCTGCTTATTTTGTAAAGTTTTGGCTAGGTTTTATATTTCTATGTTCTTATTTCTGTGCAAAGGGGTATCTTTTTAGTTGGTATGTTTTTTCCTCTAAAGGGCATTGTGATAATTATTTTATAGAAGCAAAACAAAAAATAGAAAGAGAATCTCTTTTAGTTCGACATGAAAAAATAAATATGTGCTTTTTACCCTGAGTTTCTCAAAAAGTATAATTAACTGCCTGCCTACTTGCTCTGAATCTTCTAGTCTCTGGGTTAAGTTCTTCCAGTGGATTAACTCATTCAATCTTCCCAACAGCTCTCTGAAGTCGGTGTTATTTTCAGTCCCATTTTACAGTTCACAGAGGTTAAGTAACTGACTAATGCCTCATAGCTGGAAAGGGATGGATTGGGGCTTTTAGCCCAGGCAGTCTGACTCCACAGCTTAACTATTAAACACCACTCTTACTGCTCCACAGATATGGATAGTCCTTTAAATTCTATGACCAGGGCTTGTCCTTGGCAGAAAAAATACAAGTAGAAACAAGCAAGTAAATGGCCTGGCATGAGGCACTCTTGTTGATCTATTGCTTAGTTCTTTTTAGACTTTATTCCTTGTTCCTGAGATGTTTAGACTGAGTTCCTAGTTGGCCCTTGGTGACTGAATTTTCTTTTGCTGAACCCCAGGTAAGTTGTCTGTAACCCTTTTCTGTATAGTCAGACATCTGGAGCCAGAACATGATTTTGACTACTTGCTGTCCACAGTGGTCTTCTTCCCATTCTTCCTGGGCTACTGTATCATTTTCTGTCCTGACTTTAGATTTGTGTTCTTGACTGTTTTTAAGTTTCCTTATGGAAAAGTCAGTCGCTGACTTGGAACCTTTGTTCCAATTCTTTATGTAGCCTGGCTTCTGGATTTGTCTAAAATTTCATTGTCTTGTCTCTTGGCCTTACTTCCAAACCCAAGTTTTAAACACTTAGGACTGAGAGTAACAATTTTGGTTTATAGTTAGATTCTAAAATAAAAGTACATTTAACTGCAGCATTGTTGGGCCACAATCTAGACACTCATTGGCTGGATCCATTCTCTCATTTATTCACCAAATATTCACTAAGCTCTAGTCATGTGCCAAGTATTGTGTTCCGTGCTGAGATAAGACCTTAAATGGGTTGATTCCTACACTTATAGAATAGTTACAAAGTAGTGAACAATATTTTAGTATTGTTCAATATAAGTATAGTATAGTATTCAATATAAGTTTAGTATAGTATTCAATATAAGCAGTAGTTACAGTAGTAAACAATAGTAATAGTAGTAAACGGTAGTCACAATAGTAAACAATGGTTACAAAATGGTAAACAAGAAATTAGAAGATTGAATGATGAGGATGGATCCAAGGCAATAATAGACCATCTGTGGTAAGTGGAGCTTGATCTGGGTTTTGAAAGCTATATGGTTAAGGAAATCAACCCTGAATATTCACTGGAAGGGCTGATGCTGAAGCTCCAATACTTTGGCCATCTGATGTGAAGAACCGACTCATTGGAAAAGACCCTGATGCTGGGAAAGATTGAAGGCAACAGGAGAAGGGGGCAGCAGAGGATAGGATGGTTAGATAGCACACTGACTCAGTGAACATGAATCTGAGCAAACTGAGGGAGATAGTGGAGGACAGAGGAGCCTGGCATGCTGTAGTCCATGGGGTCGCAGAGTCAGACACGACTTGGAGCCTAAACAACAACAATAGTTCACCAGATTGACAAGAGGAGGAAGGCTAAGACCAAGGGAGAAGCATTTACACAGGCATAGAAACAAAACTGGAAGCTCAGGACAGGGCAGAGGGAAGAGTTGGAGATGACGTGGAAGAGAGGTTTAAGTTATATTAGGAAATGCCTCATTTACCATGTAAAGGAGTTTAGGTTTTGAAGGGTTTTCAACAAGCCAATAAAATGATGAGATTTGCTAGCTTACCCACTCCTAAAGGCTTCTACACATCAACCTGCCACCAGGCTAGTGAACACAGAGTAGTGATTAATGAGCTCTGTGACCACCCAGAAAACATTCCTGGCAGCTGCAGGCCCCAAGATACATCTAGGAATCTGCTTCTCTGGCAACATTTAGGTCAGAAACAAGTTTGTGTTTGAGAATTCTGCTGCTGCCCGAGTCACATCTCTTTTTATCTACCCTGTTGCTGTTACCAGAGCTGATTGCTTCTTCCTCCTTTGGGTTATTTTCAGGGGTTGGTGTATAGATTAGTTGATACAAAGAAGGTTTTCATCTCCCTTGTTTTGAGATCAGGTTAGATCAATTGTGCAAATGTAAAAATAATTTGGTAGCACATATAAATTCCTATTCCTAAGATGGGCAATAACTCATTATTCCCCTGTGAAACTGTAGTTTATTGAAATGGAAAATGACAATATTTTCTTGAGAACGGCATCCTGACAGGTCTTCTGATCCTTTCAGCATCCTCACTGTCTGATGATGCCAGAAAGGGACATTTCTAGAGAGGTCCTGGAGTTGCTCTTCCTGACTCCAAACTTTCAGGTTGATGGATAAAGACAATCACACCTGATAGACTCATCAGTTCTGTCTCCATGACCATTTAACTTCATGTGTCATTTTGCATCTTCTGACAGCATTGGAATATGCAGTGGATTAGTACCAGGGATTTATCAAGATGATGTTGTTTATTGATACAAGACTCCTTTGGATAAAATAAGAAGTACCAAAGTCTAATTTTTGGAAGATGGAAAGATCTGTGTGGTCTTGTAATCACCACAGGCAGCTGTATAATATTCAGCTCATTTGGGGCTCTCTAATCTAGCCTCGAGGAGCTGCTTCATGTTTCCATCTTTTAAAACATGAGAACAGTGTTTCTTTCAACTTTTACAATGACTGAAATTCCCAATACCTCAATTCAGTCCAAAGAGAAAGAGTACAAGCAGGAGGAGAATGTTCCAAGCACAGGATACATATTTTTTCTTAGTGCAGCAATACTAAGAATTGAATATCAAGACAATGATTATCTTCCTGGATTAGAAAAAAAAAAAAAAAAACAGAGAAGGTTACAAGGAGAAATGAAATGCTGGCTAGCAGAAGCAGCAGAGAAGATTTCATATTTGATAGTAACTAGTTCTGAGGCATTTTGGATGTTTTCTTGCTGACAACTAATTGGAAATTAAACATTCCCTGGTGGCTCAGCTGGTAAAGAATCCACCTGCAATGCAGGAGACCCTGCTTCAATATCTGCGTCAGGAAGATCCACTGAAGAAGGGATAGGCTATCCACTCCAGTATTCTTGGGCTTCCCAGGTGGCTCAGCTGGTAAAGAATCTGCCTGCAGTGTGGGAGACTTGATTTCAATCCCTGGGTTGGGAAGATCCCCTGGAGAAGGGAAAGGCTACCCACTCCAGTATTCTGGCCTGGAGAATTGCATGGATTGTATAGTCTGTGGGGTTGCAAAGAGTCATACACGACTGAGTGACTTTCACATGTAAAAAAGAGGTTCCCGCTTGCAGCTTTGTATTCTATTATTCCTTCTTTTCTCCTTTTATGCCTGACTTCCATGTGCTTGGAATAATTCATGAGAATTGCTTTAAAATTTCAGGAAAAAAAAGCAATAGGTAAAAGCTTGCTAACTACAAAAGTATTACAGGGATGATTTCTGAGATTAAAAAGAAATGTGGCAATCTTTTCCCCTGCACTATCTTCAGGGGGAAGAATAAACCTGGTATCATCAAAAGCAATGATTTTATAAAGCAACTATACTCCAATAAAAACTAATTTTTTAAAAAAGCAATGATTTTAGAGTCAGGAGACCTGGGCACAAGACCTCACTTGTATTGTTAAATAACTGCATGTCTTTAGATGAATTCTCTGAAACTCAGTCACGTGGTCTGTAAAATGATGAGAAGTACTTGATAACCAGTAAGGGCCCTATGTTTGACAATCATTTATGTTTTTTTAGAATAAGAAATGGAGAAGGCAATGGCACCCCACTCCAGTACTCCTGACTGGAAAATCCCATGGACGGAGGAGCCTGGTGGCTGCAATCCATGGGGTCGCTGAGGGTCGGACACGACTGAGCGACTTCACTTTCACTTTTTACTTTCATGCATTGGAGAAGGAAATGGCAACCCACTCCAGTGTTCTTGCCTGGAGAATCCCAGGGACGGGGGAGTCTGGTGGGCTGCCGTCTATGGGGTCACACAGAGTCGGACACGACTGAAGTGACTTAGCAGCAGCAGAATAAGAAAATCTGCCTGCCACTGCAGGAAATGCAGGAGATATGGGTTCAATCTCTGGGTTAGGAAGATCCCTTGCAGAAGGAAATGGCAACCCACTCTAGTACTCTTGCTTGGGAAAATCCCGTGGCCAGAGGAGACTGGCGGGCTACAGTCCATGGAGTCGCAAAGAGTTGGACACGACTAAGCACACACATTCACATACTAGAGTAAACCTCAAGAAACAGAAATGATGGGCACTGCCATCAACTTATTTAGAGGAATGGGACTCACACACGAAAAAAATGGGAGTTGCTCTTTCCTCACACTTGAAGCTGGAATTAGCTACCATGTATTTTAAAAGGAAACTTTGGAACACAATGAAGCTAGCACGTAGGACTAGAGAAGAAACCAAGCAACAGCTTCGGAGGGCAGGAGAGGTCCCAGTACAAACTGTTCCCTGTGGTTATTCTGTATCTGGCCCTTGAAGGGTGAGATTATAATTCACAAGGGGCAGCCTTTCGTCTCGCCTGCAGACCTCAGTTCGCACTAATACTCCAAATCAGTGGGAGTCCATCATGTCTGCCTCGGAAACAGCCAAGTCATTTCCGGTCTAGGAAGGAATAGGTATCAACACTGAAGGCTTGAGTAATGAAAGAAAAATACATCTTCTAAGATCCTGGAACACGGGCCTCCAAGGCGGTCCAAGGATAGGATTCAGGGTTGTTCAAAATGAGTTTTCTTTCATTTTATTTTATGACTTTGAAAATTATCCTTTGGACAGATTTTTGTCAAATTAATAAAGTCAAATTATTAAAGTATTTATTAAGGCAACTGTACAGGAGCTTCAGGCGCTGCTGTAGACAGTAAAATGACATGTGATTGTTGTGCTGCCATGTTATGATGTCCAGAATAATTTTTCTCTGATAAACATTAGGAAAAAATGAATCCTTGTGCTTATTAGGTAGTTCTGAGATCCCTTTCTTAAATGTATGCTTTTCTTAAATTCTTAATTACAGATCCAGATGCCGCAGAAGAAAGATGTATTTGTCATTTGGGGTTAGGTGTCCATCTCTTAGCTCAGTGGCTATGGCTATTGAATTGAGTCATATTACAGAATCACGGGAGTGCCTGTTTAACTATATGTTTGGAGGAAAAAAGAATTTTTAGAAAAGGTCTAGTAGACAATCCTGTAAATAAGTCCCAGTGCAAAAGCTGAAGTGCTCTGTGAGTTTTTTATTGTACTGCCAAGAAGAGATGTGACACAAATTGGACAGGCTTCAAGGAAACTGTGCTTTGGAAATAGAAGTGATTTGTGCCTCAGCTTGTGGTTTGTGCCTGTCTGTATCATCCACTCCAGAAATGTGGATCTTTCACTTAATATTTTGAAGGAAGTCTTAGAGAAATTGGCAGGTATGGCCTCCTTCTTTGGCATAAACTGGATGGAATTACTGATGTCCTCAAATGCAGATAGTTCCTGGTTTTCTTCCCTTACGGCTCACTACAGGACTTGGGACCAGGTCTCTATGGTTTACTGCTGCATCCACAGTGAATGGCATACAGTAGGTACTCAGGATATTTGTTGAATATATAAATTATGATGCCATCAAAATATTTTCCTATTTTATGTCTGTTCTGGAAACTTCAAGGAAATTGATGTCTCTGGTTTGTTAGAAAAGAAAAACACAGTGTCTTTGACTGGAAGCAAAATGTTGGGGCATTCTAGTTAGGTAGAGCATTTGAAAGATTTGGCAGTACATCTGGGGTTTTTTTTTTTGGCTAAAGATAGAAGCCCTACACCGCATTACAGCTCATTGCAATAATTATCTTTCCCATTCCTTGTTATATCCATAAAACCCAAGAGAAGTCTTGATCCATAGTTGGTACCTAATAAATATTTGCTAAATTAATTATTACAAATACATTAGAATGTAATGACATCAAAGATTTTTGCCAATTATCTTGAAATAAGCCATGTCTATTGCTATGATGCTGTTGCCTTCATGAAAAATAGAATTTCTTCAAGTTTATAAGAAATGGAAACAGTATAAATTTCTTTTCACTATGTACAAAAATCTATGATTTTCCAGAAGACAAGTCAACAAAAAACTTGATTGAACCTGAGGAGGACATTTCATTTTTATTGAAGATTAGAGAAAGCCCATTCTAAAGCAGTTTGACAAAGAGAGGCTCATTACTGCCCTGGATTGTTTGCTGGATAATTTTAGCCAACCTAATCAGGTAGCTTTCTGTTTCAATGCCCTGCAGTAACTAACAAGCTTTTACTGAAGGCCTTATAATCTCCTTTGACCAAGCTGCTCCAATAGAAAAGAAAATGGAGGCAGAGTGAGCCGTCTAATACCAAAATAAATGCTTCTGTAAAGTGCAGTTTCTAAAGCAACAAAGTAAACTGCAGCAAAATTTTCTGTACATAAGTCTTACACATTTCAGGGGAGGCTGGTGATAGCTTTCAAGGAATTCTCAATGAGCTTTTGACTCCAGAATGTTAAGAACCACTGTTATCCCAATATTCAATTTACAGATGAAACTACACAAAGGTTAAAAAGTACTCTGTTATGGCTTCTGTGGATAATGTTCATTTTCCTCTCCTAGGAAAGCCTTTAAATGTGGGTGAAGGTGGAAGGCTTTGAGCTTCATGTTTATTATCTCATTTATTTATTCATCTAGATGTATTTTCAGTTTTGAGGCTGTGGCCAAAAGCGTGTTAGTTTCCTTTCTTGAGCAGCTGGTTAAATCCACATCCCACACTCTTCCATTAAGGTCTCAAGTTCCAGACATCAGCCCTAACTGTCCCTGAGGGCAGATACCAGAGGACAAGGGACAGACCCTATACCTGGGAGCCTGAAAATTATTTGAATTAGCCAATCCACTGAAAGCCTGCAACACCCTTCCCGTCCATACCTGACTCCCCATACAAAAGTTGTCCTTCTTCCAGCCCCCCATATTCCAGCTTGCTGTCACCTTGTCTCTGGAAACAGCCTCTGTGCTGTCATATGGAGTTGTCAATACTTCTGCCTTTCCTCTGTCCCTGTGCCATCATGCTCTGTCCCACAACAAAGGTCTTTAAATCTTATATAATACTCTCACAATAATCCTGCGAAATAAACATGGTTTGTGAATTGCAGATGAAGTAACAGCCTCAGAGAGGTTGGTCCATAGCTCAAATTTAACAATCTGTTAATTGATAGAGTTGGTATCACAGTTCATATCTGCCTATTATGCTATTGCATGTGGTCCTAAGAATGTTTTAAATTTGCAAATTCAAATAACTCAAAATACTATATATTTCAATGATTGTCCTGGATTCCTTTGATCTATAAACACAAATGAGAACAAGACAGAGACAAAAACTACCAATATATGGTTAAGAAAAGGTGACTAAAATATGTAACTATCAATAATCATCACAAGTGACAGTGAATCTTTATCAGCAATTAAAAAAGAAATCAGTCATGATGGAAGTACTTATACCATGGAATTTGGCAAACATTACAAATAAGCACTTTTTTTTTTAAATGCAGGAAACATAATGTACCACTGTCACCATATATATCTTGTGAAAAAATGGTACCTAACAATTGAAGGTCAGTCAACAAATTAATAAATTAACATTAATTCTTACAAAAGAAATATTATAACTGTAATAGATGAATATCAATATAGGGTAGTATACAAAATATATTGCTAATTTTAAACTGCAATTGGCAAAGATGAAGAATTACATAATCTCTTTTTGTAAAAAATAATATGCAAGAAAAACATGGCTGAAAACTGGTTACATGTGACTGATGAAATCATGAGTGATTTTTTGTTGTCACCCTAGATTTTCTAAATCTTCTGCATTTTGCATGAATTACTTCTGGAAAACTTCTGAATTTCCCTCTAAAAGTAGGGTCTTGGTGCTGTAAATCTGATTCCTTTTGTCTGATCATTGATCATGCAAAACCACTGGAACAGTCAAACACAATCAGAGGTATTACTAGCAGGTGAAGAGCAGGATATTGTCATGAAGCAGACACAGAGTAGATCTGGAGCCGGATGTCCTGAGTCTGAGTCTCAGCATTGTTCCTTATTAGCTGGGTAACATTAGACAAGACAAACTTCCCTGTAAAGAGAGGAGGGCCATGCCTGCCTGGAGCATTCCTGCAGGGTCACTGTAGGACAATGTAACCCAAAGAATAAGACATTTTGTAAGCACAGAACAAAAGACGTATGTATGATTAGGAATTATATTCAAGAGTCTCTTACTTGATGTTAGATGACTTCATCTCTTAGCTATTTTCTTTTTTTGTTGTTACAATTTTTTATTTCCTGCTTTGTTTTTGTTCTTATTTTTGTCTTTCAAAGCTCCACCCCTCCATTAGGAAACCTCCTGTGTCATCACCTTAACTATTTATTTACTTATTAATTAACTCTTTTCTGGTTTTCTATATTCCTCATGTACTGTACTATTCAGAATTTCCTGTAATTTTATATTTTTGCAATGTTCTGTTTAAAATTACATTTAAAAACTTAAAAAAAAATCATACCCACAAAATGGTAAATCTGAGTTATATGCAATGGGGTTCTACTATGTAATAAAAGTAGGAAGTAGGAATTCTGTATTTAATTTAATTAACAAATTATGATGTAAAATGATAATTAGGAAGCATATATTCAGGACAGAGAGCAATGAACACATAAAAGTGAGACTTTGAGAAATCACCTAAACTTTTTTTTTTTTTGGCTGCACTACATGGCTTGTGGAATATTAGTTCCCCAACCAAGGATTTAACCTGTGCCCTCAGTACTGAAAGTGCTAACCACTGGACAACTGGGGAATTCCCTCACCTGGTCTCTTCTGCTTTAGTGCCATCACCTGCAAAATTGAGCACTTCAGTTTGTGTATTGTACAGAAAAAACAATATTATGAAAGAGACGTGCTTCAAACGAAAACACTTTCCCCAAAGAGGAGACTCACTATAATGTGCATTAATTTATTGCTGTGATGGTAATTCACACTTTAAATTGTAATTAATTACTCATTTAATGGACAAGTTTCTCACAATAGACTCTTGCTTTCTGAGATTAGGCAAGGAGTTTTCCCTAGCACCCAGTTTAGTTAGGAGTACATAGTAGCCACTCCAGAATACAATTAAGGAATACATGCATCCTTAGCAGCTCAGAATGGATTCACAGAAATAAGAAAATGGGTCTACACAAAGGAAAATATTTTTGCTTGTATGAATACATTTAATTATGTCCTTCATGGCACTGAGGATGTCCTTTCAGAGACAGAAGGGATAAGGTTTGACCTGGAGCAAGAACTGATGGGCATAGGATGTATCTGATCAATATGGCAAGTCCATATTGATAGGTTCTCAAACAGAAGCCACCATATCCAGTGGACAGGGAAATGCGGGCTCCATTGGTGTTAATTCAGTCTTCAAGATCCTTTGCTTCAGCTGTCCTTCCACATCACATACCTGATGGGTCTGCCCCACTCTGCTACCACCAGCTACCACCTTCAAATTCTTGAGGTGTCCTAGTGGAAAATCTTTGTTCTTGGACCTGCCTTCTTCTGTAGTCCTGCCCCTCACCAATAATTCTAATGAAAATTATTTCATCTGAAAGTATTTTTCCATTTCAACTTAGGAGATATGGTTTCCCTCAAAAGCCACACTGCTCTTGTGTTCCTACCAGAGGTGTTTTCTTAGCAAGAATAGTCCGTGTGTGTGGATGTTAATGACTTAATCACCTTCTTGTAAAGTTATGTCCATCTGTCGCATAGAAGAACAGTACCCTTTAGAGAGCACTAAAGGAAACTAGAGGACGGGTAGGAAAAATGAGCAGCTATTAAAAGAGGTAAAATGCTGCCAGTGAGTCTAACTGATAAGAGCAATTAATAAAGCATTAAATGTAGAGTAGCAAATATACAGCTTGGCATAAATTATAGTCACAGTTCATTTTTCTGTTGTTCCTAGAAGTTAACACACAAAACCCCGTGGCCTTCCAAAACAATACTTTCAGCTCTGTTGATGATGCTTGTTTCCTTGTTGAATGTAGCAGGTAATCTCTCCAAAGGACTCAACTGCTTGGATATGATTAAAACTATGTCACAAAAGAGCTGAGGCAAACTGAAGCTGTAAGTGGGAGGAATGAACAGCTAGGGTATGGAGAAATAGGATTTCAGCAATTAGGAAGAAAGAAAGGAGGTTATATAGTTAAAGCTATTCTGACCTTCTTTTCTAAAGTACTTGAATGTTTATCAGCGAATACTCTCTCTCTGCCAGCTCTTTCACATAGCAATTATAACAATTTCTTAATCTCCAGAGAATGCTAGTATCTTCGAAGGCAATAAAACCTGTTCTAGAATGATGTTATGGGCTCGCAAAATACTTTTGTAAGCCTTCTAAAAATGCCATCTCCAGAAGTTGCCACTTTAGAAATGATATCATACCCTACATATTTGACATTTTAAGAAGATCAGGGTTTTTAAGTACAATTTATTTCTGATGAAGACAAAACAGAAAGCATGTTCTATATTGAGAGGCAGCCATGAAAATAGGTTAGTTTCAGTACTTTTTGCTGTTATGATTAGAAGTCATAAAACCCTGAATAAAAGATATATGATTTTAAATCTGAGGAGGGCCAAATAAATCTGCTGGCTTTCTCTAAGCAAAAGGTGAGGACATGGCCTAGAAACCTGTTTTGTGTGATGATGGTGAGGTCGATCATACCAATTTAATTGGTATAAAAAATTGAAATATGTGTGCAAAATTATTCCTCTGCGGTTATTTTATTCCCAAGATATTATAGATTTACACCCATCTAGGTAAAACTTCTTGCAAAGGGTAATTTCCATCCTGAACTCAAAGTCTAAATACAGTTAAGAATAAATTCATGTAAACTTACAGTCGACAGTTGAAAAAAAAAATGCATCTACAGGGTATAAAGTGGCCCATGCTAATTGGATACAAATTCTAAATACCTCTCATGCATGGATTCCATTTCAATCAGCTGTTAAAATGCTTGATGATATAAAAATAAGATGGAAAGGGGATCTTAAAGAAATTGCATCCCCTCAGGCAGTTTGATAAGTGTCTGGAGGTGATCCAGGTCCATTCGCTTTGCATAAGATTGGCCGAATCTAAAGAAGGAATGTGAAAGATTAATGGCATTATAATTCAACATTACAGGGCTCACCAACCATATTTCATTCATTACCCACTAGATTAACAATGCAGGGCGCTGCCAATAAGCAGCAAGACAACACAAAGGGAGAGAAAACTGGAGCCATGTTACTTGCTCACTACACACTAAAAAGAAACCTGTTACTGCACAGTTCAATGCAAACAACATTGGAGCCAGATATTTTCCAAAGAATCCTAAAATGAGTGAAGACAAGATACAATTTTACAAAGTACTATTTCCCAGGGAAAGGGCAGAGATTCTTTCTTTGATGACACACAGAACAATGATGGAAGTCTGTTCCACTTGGAGTTAGTTGTTCCCTCTATATGGAGAACCAATCAATTTACAACTATTTGTCTCATTTTACTGACATACCAGCTCTATGAGGTATGAATGATTGCCCTTATGTGAAAGACAAAGTTATAAAGTCTTAGAGAAGTTCAATGCCTTCCCCCACGTCCCTGGCCAGTGGCTGAGGAGCCAGAGCCCGAGTCCTCTGAAGGCCAAGTCTCTGTATGGAGTAGTACTCTAAAGTGGTGCTTCTCAAATTATGCATGTTGAAAGAATTTTTAATTTTTTTATTTTTATTTTTTTTAATTAATTTTATTTTATTTTTAAACTTTACATAATTGTATTAGTTTTGCCAAATATCAAAATGAATCCACCACAGGTATACATGTGTTCCCCATCCTGAACCCTCCTCCCTCCTCCCTCCCCATACCATCCCTCTGGGTCGTCCCAGTGCACTAGCCCCAAGCATCCAGTATCGTGCATCGAACCTGGACTGGCATCTTGTTTCATACATGATATTTTACATGTTTCAATGCCATTCTCCCAAATCTTCCCACCCTCTCCCTCTCCCACAGAGTCCATAAGACTGTTCTATACATCACTGTCTCTTTTGCTGTCTCGTACACAGGGTTATTGTTACCATCTTTCTATATTCCACATATATGCATTAGTATACTGTATTGGTGTTTTTCCTTCTGGCTTACTTCACTCTGTATAATAGGCTCCAGTTTCATCCACCTCATTAGAACTGATTCAAATGTATTCTTTTTAATGGCTGAGTAATACTCCATTGTGTATATGTACCACAGCTTTCTGATCCATTCATCTGCTGATGGACATCTAGGTTGCTTCCATGTCCTGGCTATTATAAACAGTGCTGCGATGAACATTGGGGTACACATGTCTCTTTCCCTTCTGGTTTCCTCAGTGTGTATGCCCAGCAGCGGGATTGCTGGATCATAAGGCAGTTCTATTTCCAGTTTTTTAAGGAATCTCCACACTGTTCTCCATAGTGGCTGTACTAGTTTGCATTACCACCAACAGTGTAAGAGGGTTCCTTTTTCTCCACACCCTCTCCAGCATTTATTATTTATAGACTTTTGGATCGCAGCCATTCTGACTGGTGTGAAATGGTACCTCATAGTGGTTTTGATTTGCATTTCTCTGATAATGAGTGATGTTGAGCATCTTTTCATGTGTTTGTTAGCCATCTGTATGTCTTCTTTGGAGAAATGTCAATTTAGATCTTTGGCCCATTTTTTGATTGGGTCATTTATTTTTCTGGAGTTGAGCTATAGGAGTTGCTTGTATATTTTTGAGATTAGTTGTTTGTCAGTTGCTTCATTTGCTATTATTTTCTCCCATTCTGAAGGCTGTCTTTTCACCTTGCTAATAGTTTCCTTTGATGTGCAGAAGCTTTTAAGGTTAATTAGGTCCCATTTGTTTATTTTTGCTTTTATTTCCAATATTCTGGGAGGTGGGTCATAGAGGATCCTGCTGTGATGAATGTCAGAGAGTGTTTTGCCTATGTTCTCCTCTAGGAGTTTTATAGTTTCTGGTCTTACGTTGAGATCTTTAATCCATTTTGAGTTTATTTTTGTGTATGGTGTTAGAAAGTGTTCTAGTTTCATTCTTTTACAAGTGGTTGACCAGATTTCCCAGCACCACTTGTTAAAGAGATTGTCTTAAATCCATTGTATATTCTTGCCTCCTTTGTCAAAGATAAGGTGTCCATATGTGCGTGGATTTATCTCTGGGCTTTCTATTTTGTTCCATTGATCTATATTTCTGTCTTTGTGCCAGTACCATACTGTCTTGATAACTGTGGCTTTGTAGTAGAGCCTGAAGTCAGGTAGGTTGATTCCTCCAGTTCCATTCTTCTTTCTCAGAATCACTTTGGCTATTTGAGGTTTTTTGTAATTCCATACAAATTGTGAAATTATTTGTTCTAGCTCTGTGAAGAATACTGTTGGTAGCTTGATAGGGATTGCATTGAATCTGTAGATTGCTTTCACCATTACTATTCAACATAGTTTTGGAGGTTTTGGCCACAGCAATCAGAGCAGAAAAAGAAATAAAAGGAATCCAAATTGGAAAAGAAGAAGTAAAACTCTCACTATTTGCAGATGACATGATCCCCTACGTAGAAAACCCTAAAGAGTCCACCAGAAAATTACTAGAAATAATCAATGACTACAGTAAAGTTGCAGGATATAAAATCAACACACAGAAATCCCTTGCATTCCTATACACTAATAATGAGAAAACAGAAAGAGAAATTAAGGAAACAATTCCATTCACCATTGCAACAGAAAGAATAAAATACTTAGGAATATATCTACCTAAAGAAACTAAAGACCTATATATAGAAAACTATAAAACACTGGTGAAAGAAATCAAAGAGGACACTAATAGATGGAGAAATATACCATGTTCATGGATTGGAAGAATCAATATAGTGAAAATGAGTATACTACCCAAAGCAATTTATAGATTCAACGCAATCCCTATCAAGCTACCAACAGTATTCTTCACAGAGCTAGAACAAATAATTTCACAATTTGTATGGAAATACAAAAAACCTCGAATAGCCAAAGCGATCTTGAGAAAGAAGAATGGAACTGGAGGAATCAACCTACCTGACTTCAGGAAAGAATTTTTTAAATTCCCAGTTTGTCATTATTTTGTGATGATGCTTGGGCTAAAAGACAAGATTTTCCTAAAGTATTAATGGTTTTCTAAAAGTACTTTACAAACACTTATGAAGCACTTATAAATGTAAGAAACTATTCTAAGTCCTTTGCACTTATTAACTTAGTCTTTGTAATGGCCTGCCTGGTGGCTCAGTGGTAAAGAATCTGCCTGCAATGAAGGAAATGGAGAAGACGTGGGTTCAATCCCTGGGTCAGGAAGATCTCCTGGAGAAGGAAATGGCAAGCCACTACAGTACTCTTGACTAGGAAATCCCATGGACAGAGGAGTTTCGCAGGCTATGGTCCATAGGGTCCCAAAGAGTCGGACACGATTGAAGTGACTGAGCACACATGCAATGACCTTATGAATTAGTAGATAATTCATATGATACTATGGTCATTTTAGGATGGAAGAAATTGAGGCTTCTATTATATAATATTGAGGACTTTTTCCTTGCTCCAGTCTGGACCACAATTATCTAGACTTGCTAAGCAGCCATCTTGGGCATTCCCTTTACTACTCTCTGGTGTGAGATCTACTTGAATCTGGTCTTATCCTCTTTCTTGATTTTCTGTCTCCTTTAACTCTTCAGAAAGAGTACATGGGAAATAAAAATTTTTGACTTGCATATTTGAAAATATCTTTATTCTTCCTATATTACTGAGTGATAATTTAACTAGAAAAAATAATTTGATCTTGAAAAAAATATTCCCTTAGACATTTGAAAGCATTGTTTGATTATCTTCCAAAAGCTTTTATTGCTGATGATAAGTCTGATAATTATGTTTCTTATTCTATGGTATACTTCTACCTTACAATCTTCTAATCACTTTGACATTTTGAAATTTTGTATATAGGCCTAGTGTAGGTCTGTGGTAGGAAGAATTCTAAGATGTTTCTCAAGGTTTTCTGCCACCCTGATCAACATGCTCTGCACAATCGTAGGGTCTGTGAATCTTAAGAGTTTTACTCTCATTAATGAGCTTAAGTTTATGGCACAGTTGAAGTTAAGATAGGGGGATTAAGTAGGAGCTTGAATTAATTACATGTATCTTTTAATAACAGAAAAGTTGATTTTGTCTTTTCTTTTTTTTGTTTTGATTTTGGTTTTTGCAAGTCACAGAAAAGAAAATCAGAGATTGGAAGCATAAAAATGATTCAATGCACCATTGCTAGCCTGAAGATGAAGGGGGTCACTTGGCAAAAAAAAGCAGGTGGCCTCTAGATTCTGGGAACTATCCCATCAGGATTTCAGTCTTTCAACCACAAGGAACTGAATTCTGCCAACAAGAATAAAATTGGAAATAGATTTTTCTCAAGAGCTTCCAGGCAAGAACTTAACCTGGCCAACACCTTGTTTCCAAGCCTTGTGCGGAGAACCTAGTCAAAGCACATTTATTTTGGATTATTTAAAAAATGTTGGTTTTACTCTTTCATGTTATAACTTTTTCATATATTTTGTAATCCTATTAATATTGTAAATTACATAATTACAATTTGTTTCCTTTTCCACTAAGCCCTCAACAGATACTTGTTGAATTGAGAGGAGGAATGAACAAGATAATAGAACTTTGTGTACTGGGTAGAGTTTCAGTGAAAAAGTTCTGCTTTATGGTGAACAGTCCAGGGAAGGCTTCTTTTTTGGAGATTGACTCCTCCAATATTTTGCCTGGGATAAATGCATAGTCATGATGAACACAGAGATGATTCAAGAGAATCAAGAAGGGTTAAGACTCTGCATACATCTTTATTTTGTCTCCTTTTTCTCAACCCTTCTTAATGTTTCTGGACTTCATTGTACCCACCACCCCTCAAAGCCTACCTGCAAAGTCTCTCTAAGGTTGTGCTGGCAACATAGGTACCCTTCTTGACTACAGCCCCTTTTCTTCATGTTTAGTTATTTATAGCTTCTTTTTCTATGTTTAATCAGTAAATGTTTTTCAAATTCACTTTCCAGAAATTTATTAATTTCTTTATCTGCTGAAGAGCCTCTCCATTCTTTTCATTGGTGAGAATTTATAATATTTTATGCCATTATATTATTTTAATATATATCAAGATGGGGAGAGGAAGTGGGGAGATAAACACATGCTCAGTTAATAATCTTGAATCAGGAATTTCAAGAAAACATCCATTAAATTAAATTTATATCTATCTATCTATCTATCTATCTATCTATATATATATATATTAAGCTCTGAGTAAATGATATTACTCTTAATTTGAAAAATGGTATTTGATTGTTCACCCAAATGGATACAATTGGTGGGCTTATACATTATTTTGAGCAGAAAGCCTTCCCTTAAAAGAACTCTCAATTATACTTTCTTATAAAAGTCTTGGGAAAGAAATATAGGCATATGAATATTAGAATTCTCCAGTGCTTCCTGCTAGTGAAAAAAGACAAGGAAAAAAAAAAAAAAAAAAGGCTGGAAAACAAGCTCAAAGTTCACAGAAGATCTCTAAGTTCTTGGGTATGACTCGAGAGAGAAAGGACAAAGGAGAGTTGTTTGTACCCAAATGGATTTCTCCTGTGTTTCAGACACTGTCAGTAGTAGATGCCAATTGCTGTAAGGCAGGGGTCAGCAAACTATGGCCCATGAGATGGATCTGTACTGCTATCTGTTTTTACAAATGAAGATTTGTTGGAACACAGCCATGCCCATTTGTTTATGTATCATATATGGCTACTTTTTCACTATAGCAGCAAAGGTGAGTAGTGCAAAAGAAATTGTATGGCCCACACAGCCTAAAATATTTATCACTAGCCTCTTCTTCCCTGGTGGCTCAGATAGCAAAGAATGTGCCTACCAAGCAGGAGACTCGGGTTCGATCCCTGGGTCAGGAAGATCCCCTGGAGAAGGAAATGGCAACTCACTCCAGTATTATTGCCTGGAGAATCCCATGGACAGAGGAGACTGGCAGCTACAGTCCATGGGGTCGCAAAGAGTCAGACATGTCTGAGTGGCTAACACTTTCTTTCACAGCCTCTTCCAGAGGAAGATAGTCTACCTTGGCTTAAGGCAAAGAGAACAATCCCATTCCTCTTTCTAGTAACTGGTTTAGGAAAGGGGGCATATGACCAATAATTGCCAGTGAGATGTGAAGGGAAGACAGCTTTGGGACTTTGGGAAAAGCTCTCCGCCCTTTTAAAGGAATGCTCTTTCTTCTGCTAGGTGTTGTGTCTGGAAACGTGGAAAGGGCCTGGCTCCTGGAAGATGTATTTGAATCGTTAAATTAACCAATTTAGGAGCTGTTCTCCCTCAGGACTTCTTGTTTTGTGAGATAATAAATGTTCCTTGTTTAAATCATTTTGAGTTCCTGTTCCAGGCAGCTATGACATCCAGCTGAAAGTCTCCTATATACTATAACACCATTCTGCTTCCAGTACCAAGGCCAGCAGGGGGAGAGGTAAGAAAAACTAAGCTTCTGTTTCCATTTTCTCTCCCACAGTTTTGAGACCTCTGCTGCTTTGGCTACATCACTGCTTTTTAAAGAAGGGAGATCATTTCTAAATCAAGCTCCTCAGAACTACAGCATTGTGTTTGTTCCAGGTCCCATTTGGATCCTTTCATCTGCCAGAAGCTTCTAGAACATTCATGCCACAAGGGAAACTCTTGCTTTAGAAGTAAGGAAATATGTCTATCTGGATTTTTTAAGATGTCTCTAAGTTACTTTATTTGAGGATTCAAAAAAAAAAAAAACACAACAAAAGATAAGCATTTAAGCATTTAAATGCAAACATCAAGTGTATCAAAATTTCTAGTTTCTACAAAATTTTAACACAGTTGCAGATTTCAATTCATATTATGTGTATATATGTTTTAAATAATTAATTTTTTCTTCCAGGTAATGGTCTAAACTCATGATGGTTTCTAGAAGAATAATATGATTATTTTGTCTTATAAATACTTAGTGAGTACAGTGTTTTATGCATTATCTCAAAGTACTACCTTAAACTTAATTTAGTAAATCTAGTACCTTAAATTCCTTTGATTCATCACCTGGTCTACATAATTCAAGGTTCCTCAGAGAACTAATAGAAGCTATTTTCCAATTTGTAGCTGAAACAAGTATTTTTTCAGTGCAACCCCATTTCATAATAAAATGTTTTCTGGCAAATTCTCTTCTAGTATATAATTGTGATAGTCCTAAAGGCACTTTTAATTTTGTTAGCGTCAAATTGTTCATGCCACTAGGTGTAAAGCTCATAAAATAAAGATGAAATTCCCAAACAACATGAAAATTTGGATCTCTTTATTTATATTGCTGTATTTTGTCTGTTTAATCTTTTATATAGTTGCTTTTTGCTTCAAGGGGAAAAATGGACACTGACACCAAGGAGATTTTGAAGCACAAAGCAAATGCAAGTTAAAGAAATATGTTATATTCTTATATATAAATATTCCTTTTCTTGGAATCATTCCCCTTAAGTACTGAGTTTATCTATTCCTTAGTCTGATTTGGGCAAAAAGAACAACAGTTACAACATTACATTCTTAATTTCTACTTAAAATTAAATACATAAATTCATTTAAACTTGATAATAATCCTACTGTTGTTATTATCATATTATATTGCAGAAAAAGGAACTGAGGTTTTTTTTAGAGTAAGTAATGTAACCAAGGGCTTCCCTGGTGGCTCAGTGGTGAAGAATCTGCCTGGGCAATGCAGGAGATGTGGGTTCAATCCCTGGATTGGAAAGATCCTCTGGAGAAGGAAATGGCAACCCACACCAGTATTCTTGCCTGGAGAATCCCATGGACAGAGAAGCCTGGCAGGCTGCAGTCCATGGGGTTGCAAAGAGTTGGACATGACTTACCGACTGAACAACAGCAACCAGGTAGCCAAGGCCACACAGTTCTTAAGTGGCAGTCAGCCTACAAAGCCAGTTCTGTCTGAGCAGAGAGCCACTCTGCAATATTCATAACCCATTCAAGATCAACAAAAAGAAATGAATCATTGATAAGAATTAGGTTAATAAGAATTTATTATAATATGCAAAACTTTTATCATGAATAAAGCATAATATGTCGGATGAGTCAGTGTTGGAAGGGAAAATTTAGTTACCAGTTAACAGAGTTTCCATTCAATCCTCTCATTTTCCTAATTAAAAATAATAACAATGGTGAAATAACATCTATTTATTCAGGAAATCAAAGTAGACAAAACTCTTTTATCTCCATGTATATCAACTTCTCTAAAATGGATAGAAACTCATACATCTCAATTACAAAAAACAAACAAACAACAAATTCCAATTAAAAAGTGAGCAAAGATACACATGTTGTATGGCAGAAAACAACACAGCATTGTAAAGCAATTTTCCTCCAATTAAAAAATAAAACTTTTAAAAAGTGAGGGAAGGATCTGAATAGACATTTTTCTAAAGAAAACGTACACTAGTCAATAGGTATAAGAAAGTGAAAGTTGCTCAGTAGTGTCCGATTCTTTGCAACCCCATGGACTACATAGTCCATGAAATTCTCCAGGCCAGAATACTGGAGTGGGTAGCCTTTCCCTTCTCCAGGGGATCTTCCCAACCCAGGGATCAAACCCAGGTCTCCCATGTTGCAGGCAGATTCTTTACTAGCTGAGCCACCAGGGAAGCCAAGAACACTGGAGTGGGTAGCCTATCCCCAGGAATCATTGCAGGTGGATTCTTTACCAAATGAGCTATCAGTAAAGCCCATGTGAGGTGAGGAATGTGCTAACTAACCTTATTGTGGTAATCATTTTACAATTTTCATGCTAAATCACTTCAGTTGTGTCCAACTCTGTGCGAGCCTATGGACTGAAACTCACCAAGCTCCTCTGTCCATGGGATTCTCCAGGCAAGAATACTGGAGTGGATTGCCATTTGTTTCTCCAGGGGATCTTCCTGACCCAGGGATAAAACCCGTATCTCTTAGGTCTCCTGCATCAGCATGCAGGTTCTTTACCACTAGCGCCACATGGGAAGCCCATATTTTACAATATATATATACAGAAAGTCATCATGTTGTACATCGAAACTTACACGGTGTTGTATGTCAATTATGTCTCAGTCAAGCTGGGAAAAAGATAAAATTTGCCATTGTACAAGAAACCTGAAATATTGTGTTTCTTATAGCTCACAGATGAAGGAAATTATTGATAGATAAAGCTTATCACAAATTTGACAAGAGTCTAAAGATTTATTGACATTGTAATGAGTTGGAAGTAAACAAAAAATTTCTAAACTATTAATAATTTTTAAAAATCCCACAAATTTCTAGCTGACTGAGTTGTCTTTCTTATCTCTCTATGGACAGATTATAAAAAAGATTTTTACTATAAAGAGATAGCTAAAAACTCAGGGTATATAAAGGTGGTGTAGGCAGTTCACCAGCAAACTTTTTCTGTCATTTGTTTTTCTGGATTTTCTTATGTTTGTGGTATTTTTCAGCTTTTATAAAATTCAGTATTTTATTAAGATTTGTTACTTCATTTAAAATAAGTATTCAGGGACTTCCCTGGTGGTCCAGTGGTTAAGACTCCATGTTCCTAATTCTGGGGACAGGAATTCAATCTCTGGTAGGGGAACTAAGACCTCGCATGTCTTGGGTATAGCCAAAATAAAATTAAATTTTAAAATACTTTAAAATAAAATAAATATTCAATTTGCACTAAAAATAATTCAAGGGTTGTAGGTAAATATAAAGTTACATGAAAAATAAAACCTTAACCCATTTTATTCACCTTAGGCCTTCCATATATTATTGCCCATTGTCTCTTCAGATATCTGTCATATGCAAAGAGTCAAATTGAGCTAGCTAGGGTTGAGTATAATTTTACAAATGTTTTAAAAGGCTGGAATTAAAATAGCTCAAATATGAAACAGCTGTAAGGTATTAAGTAAAGTTATTATATCCTGTAGCTCTCTTATAACTCGGTTTAACTTCACTGGGATTTAAAGATGACACTATTTTTAATCTTGTAATATGAATGTAGTATATGCAGTTTAAGTAGACAAGCTTCACTTTTCACTCATCCTTTTACCTTTTCCGGGGTAAAAAATGAGGGTATTGTTTGGTTATGTCTTCCTTGCTAAACTGTTATGATTAAAAAAAAAAAAAAAAAACCAAACACTTCTGTCAGCTTTCTGAATCAGTAATCCACAAATAAAAGATGCTTCTCCTACATGTATAGTTCAATGAAATTTCACAAGCTGAATGCCTCTGTAATCAGTACCTTCTATGCTATTCAATATAGCCACATGCAGTCATTTACATTTAAATTAATTAAAATTAAATACAATTTAAAATTAGTTTTTTAAAATTCCAGACAAAATAGAGTAACAGGGGCCAGAGTCCCTTTTTTTTTATTTTATTTTTAAACTTTACATAATTGTATTAGTTTTGCCAAATATCAAAATGAATAACCAAAAGCCAAAAAAGCATATGAAATATTTTTCATAATACTGAACTTTAGACAAAAAAAGGAAGTGATCCCTGAAAGATGAAAACTAGAAAGAAGGGACTTCCCTGGTGGCCCAGTGGCTAAGACTCTGTGCTCCCAATGCAGGGGGCCCCAGGTTTGATCCCTGGCCAGAGAATATCCCGTGTGCTGTAACTAAGACCCGGTACAGCCAAATACATGAATAATAAATAAAATAAAAACAGTAAGGTGAATCCTGCCACTGCTATTGCTTACTGCCTGGAGGTTTCCAGCAATCAATACAGTAAGGGGAAACTAAGGGAGGACCTGATGAGAAGGTACACCTGGGCCCCTCAGTGTCCAGGATGACTGAAGTTTATAGGACAGAATACCAGAGAGGAGGAAGCTGCCCAGAGAAAGAATCCTGGGAATTTGCAGATATTCCTCTTTGAGTATTTAGTTGTGGAATTATCAGTACATGTGTGTGAGGAAATCACTTAAGTCTGGAAAATGAACCACCTGAAAGAATTAGAGGAAACAGTGGCCATCGCGATTTCAGGAATAGTGTTTGCCTCTCACAGTCAGGGCAGAAATTTCATAATTGAAGGACTTGGGTTAGAGCACAAGAAGGCTATTGGCTAAGTAGTGGGAAAAATTAACCCTAGACTAAAAGAGATCACCTCCAACAGACCTCCACAACTAGAAATGTTACAGGAAGTCCTTGAAGCAGAATAAAAATGTTACCAGATGGAAACCCAGACCTTCGCAAAGGAATAAATAGCACCATAAATGGAAACTACATAGATAAATGTAAAGTCTTTTCTTCTTATTATTTACATCTCTATAAAAGACAGTCAACTATTTAAAACAAAAATGATAACAATGTACCATGGGATTGTAATATATGTAGCTGTGTGTGTGCTTAGTTGCTCAGTCCTGTCCAACTCTTTGCAACCCCACAGACTGTAGCCTGCCAGGCTCCTCTGTCCCTGGGGATTCTCCAGGCAAGAATACTGGAATGGGTTGCCATGCCCTCCTTCAGGGGATCCTCCCAAGCCAGGGATCTAACCCATGTCTCCCTCATTGGAGGCAGATTCTTTACCGTCTGAGCCACCAGGGAAACCCATATGTAACAGTAAAGCAAATTAATAACACAGTGGCTGGGAGGGGTGAAATGGAAACACTGATGTATACTCCATGTGAAGTGATGTACTGTTATTTGAAGGGAGAATATGATAAGTCAAAAATATATATTATAAACTCCAAAGCAACCACTGAAGTAATATAACAAAGAGTTATAGCTATTAAACCAATGGCAGAGATAAAATGGAATCATGAAAATGAACAAAAAGGAAACAGATGTGACAACTAGAAAACAAATAAAAAGATGGCAGATTTAAACCCAACCATATCAATATTCACATTCAATGTTAATGGTTTAAGTATCTAAAAGGCAGAGGTAGGATTTAATTAGAAAGCAAGACCCAACTGTATGCCACTTACAAGAAACTCAATGTATAAAGACAAAATTGGTTAAAAGTAAAAGGATGAGAAAAAACACACTGTTAACACTAAACAAAAGCTAGAATGTGCTGATTTATATTAGACAAAATTTCAGACAAGTACAGTATCAAAGAAAAACAAGGTAATTTCTTAATGATAAAGATGTTAATTTATCAAGAAGCAATAAGAAACCCTAAAGGTTGAAGCATCTAATAACTGAGCTCAAAATAAATGTAGCAAACCAGTAGAAATGGAAAGAGAAATAGACAATCTAAAATGTATTTGAGAATTCCACACTGTCTCTTCATTAGTAGTATAACAAGTAAATCCCCAAACAAAAAAGCAGAGTAAGTGACAATTATAAAACATTCCTATTCTCTGTGCCTTGGCCCGTGCTGTTTTCTTACCTACCTGTTCCTTGCCTACAATTCCTTTCCTTGTCCTTTCACCTTTAATATTCTATGTTCCCTGTACCTCTGAGAATCTTACCTGTATATCTTTTGCAACTTTGGGCCTAAAAGCTCCTTTTAAAAATTTCCCAATTTCCTTGTTCCATATTGCTTTAAAATCAGCTCATTTTGAGACTGGAGGGTATGGACTTTGTGCCACCATTCATACTATCAATACATCGAGAATGCAGCAAATATTTTGTGTTGCATGTGAACAATACAGCTGTGTAATTTATAAAACATACATAGATGAGAATCTTTATCTGGAATGCTGATTGTGAGCAATTTATAGAAATATAAATTATCTTTGGGGCAAACTGTTGTGAACGTCAAAGATGCAATTATATTCTATAGAAATATCAATCTCCATCACAGTTTGCAATATATATATACATGTGTGTATATATATATATAGTAATATTTAAAGGGGAAATGGCATTTTAAAAGCAATGTTATACAGATTAACCAATTTCTTTAGAATTCTAGCTAGACATGGCTGTCATTGTATTCATTATGTCTTGTAGGAGTACTACACACATTTCAAAATACACACACCATTTCATCTACATTTTAACATTGGATCTGTTCAACAGCACTATAACAAAGGTAGGACAGCTATTGCCATATTATATTGTTGTATCTGCCTCAAGGAATAGTGAAATTCTTGCCACTACAGGCATTGCAGCTCAGCTGGTAAAGAATCCGCCTGCAATGTGGGAGATTTGGGTTCGATCCTTAGGTTGGGAAGATGCCCTGGAGAAAGGAACAGCTAACCACTTCAGTATTCTGGCCTGGAGAATTCCATGGACTGTATAGTCCATGGGGTCGCAAAGAGTCAGACACGACTGAGTGACCTTCATTTTCACAGGTATTGAAGTCAAGGCTGGATGATAAACTATCCCCAATGGGCCCTTCTCCATATTAAAAAAAAAAAAAATCACCACATAAAAGTCGGTGTCTTCTTGGCTGTTGACAATGACATTTTAGGAGAAGTTATTTTTTATGTAGGTCACATGTGACATAAAACTTAAAGCTTTCATTTTTGATTTAAAACTACAGAGCTATAATTTTATCGAAAGAAGTCGTATTTCACCAGACACATTTAATGGAATCACTCATGTTTTTCTTTAGTTATTTAAAATAAACTATCTTCACTGTGCTTTCACAAAGCTCTTCTTCCATCTTTATGACTTGCTGTTTAAATGGGCACGGGTTAAAATATGTCTGCTGGCCAACCTGTGAACCAGCAGTAAACAAGACAAATCAAACACTTTTCTGATATCAGATGTCTAGTGCTACAAAAGGCTGGCAATACCATTTTGCATAAAGCACACTTTTATTTACAGTTTATTTTTTGACACAGGCAAGAGTGAAACAGGAGGTAACGATGAGACAGACCAGCAAGCATCTCCTGAACAAGAGGTGTCAGTCTTCCTCCTAACTCTGGATCCTATTTGCTCTGGAAGAGCTAAGGGGGTTAGTTTTGTCATTCACTGTTTGTAGATACTGTCTTCATAAGTCAAGTCTTTTATTAGCATGAATAGAAAATAGCATCTCCCCTGTTACTTATAGACAATAATCACCCACTTTACAAATTGCTGATTGAAAAGATCATGGCCATTAACATTTGTTGAGCAGCCCCTGGGCACAGTGGGGCTATAACAGGAAGAAGAGAAAGGAGAAATGAATGTAAAGTGAAGGGCAGTTTCCAGAGAGATTTTAGGCTGCCTATTAAGACTCTTAGACATACTATGTGTGCCAGGAAGGCAATTTAATTAAGCAAATATTTATTTACTATTAACTGAAGAACTGGTATAGTTTTAAAAGATGATTTTTAAAAGGTCCAGGAATAATATGAGGGACTTCCCAGGTGACTCAGTGGTAAAGAAGCTACCTGCCAATGCAGGAGACATGGGTTTAGCCCCTGGATCAGGAAGATACCCTGGAGGAGGACATAGAAACCCAATCCAGAATCCCATGGACAGAGGAGCCTGGCCTACCGTCCGTAGTGTTGCAAAGTATTGGCGATGACTAAGGGGACTTAGCATGCGCATACAGATAGGATATAAACTTGTAAAAGGTAATTGATAATACAATTCAGTAAATTATGTTCAAACGAGTAATAAAAAGCTATGGATATGAACAACTGTATAGGAAGAAAATATGACTTCTCAGAAGAAATCTATTTTGAGATAGATCTTTAAAACTTGGCAACAATTGCTACATGGAGGAGAAAAAGGGAGCCTGTACAGAGAGTCAGCGATAGGGTCACACAACTCTTCGTGAGAGTTATGCTGAACAGAGTGTAAAAGTTGTTGCAGAATAAATCAAAACTACATGAGTTTTCACATCACTTCAATCAGAATGACTGTCATTAAAAAGTCCATAAAAAACAAATGCTGGTGAAGGTGTGGAGAAAAAGGAACCATCCTGCACTGCTGGTAGGAATGTAAATTGGTGTAGCCACTATGGAGAACAGTTCATTGCAGCACTGTTTATAATAGCCAGGACATGGAAGCAACCTAGATGCCCATCAGCAGATGAATGGATAAGAAAGCTATGGTACATATACACAATGGAGTATTACTCAGCCATTAAAAAGAATACATTTGAATCAGTTCTAATGAGATGGATGAAACTGGAACCTATTATACAGAGTGAAGTAAGCCAGAAAGAAAAACACCAATACAGTATACTAACGCATATATATGGAATATAGAAAGATGGTAACAATAACCCTGTACAAGACAGCAAAAGAGACACTGATGTATAGATCAGTCTTATGGACTCAGTGGGAGAGGGAGAGGGTGGGGAGATTTGGGAGAATGGCATTGAAACATGTATAATATCATGTATGAAACGAGTCGCCAGTCCAGGTTCGATGCACGATACTGGATGCTTGGGGCTGGTGCACTGGGACGACCCAGAGGGAGGGTATGGGGAGGGAGGAGGGAGGAGGGTTCAGGATGGGGAACAGAGGTATACCTGTGGTGGATTCATTTTGATATTTGGCAAAACTAATACAATATTGTAAAGTTTAAAAATAAAATAAAATTAAAAAAAAAATGCTGGTGAAGGTGTGGAGAAAAAGGAACCATCCTGCACTGCTGGTGGGAATGTAAATTGGTGTAGCCACTATGGAGAACAGTATGCAGGTTCCTTAAAAAACTAAAAAGAGGGTTACCACATGATCAAGCAAGTCCACTCCTGGGAATATATCTGGAGAAGACCATAATTTGAAAAGATACATGCACCCCAATGCTGATAGCAACACTATTGACAACAGCCAAGACATGGAAACAAGCTAAATGTTCACTGACAGATGAATGGATAAAGGAGATGTGGTGCATATAAATAACAGAATATCATTCAGCCACAAAAAAGAATGAAATAATGGAATTTTCAGCAACCTGGATGGACCTAGAAATTATATTAAGTGAAGAAAATCAGACAGAGAAAGGCAAATATCATATGATATCCCTTAGATGTGGAATCTAAAAAAGTGACACAAATGAATTTATTTAAAAGTCAGAAGTAGACTTGGAGACAGAGAAAGCAATCTTATGGTTACCAAAGGGGATAGCAGGGGGAAAGATAAATTAGGAGTTTGAGATAGACATATACACACTGCTATATACAGAATAGATATCCGACAAGGACTTACTATATAGTACAGGGAATTATACTCAATATCTTATAATAACTTATAATGGAAAGCATCTGTGAAAGAATATATATGTAAAAGAATCACTTTACTGTACACGTAAAATTAACACAACGTTGGAAATTAACTATACATCAATTTAAAGCAAAGAAGTTCTTCCAGAATAATGGGAGGCAAGCACAAGAAGATGATTTGGGTCATGACTGTGGCAAACTTAGAATAATAATAACTATATCTTTTAATGAATTCTTCATGCCAAAACTATGAGGGAGATAAAATTTTTTTATTTTTGTGCTTGAAGAATTTGTTCTCCTATATTTTTTAATAAGTTCCCCACATTCTGACTTTTATTTCAACCAACACATGTATATTGGGTAACGACTCTAGGAAGGGCTCTGGGCTGAGGTCACAAAACTGTGTTCAAGATCTTACCCTGGGAAAACAGATACCTAGAACATAAGTGAGTCTAATCTAGGGGAGAGCATACTTCTCTGTGTAAGAGAGGTTTCAGGTGAGATGGGGAAGAATTTACATATCACTAAAGGTAACAACACAAATACATTATAAACATTTTTGGTCATAGTGCCTGAGATGGCACTTGGGTTTGAGGATTTTTCCAAAGGTTCTTTGCACAACCAGAAAAGAGCTGTCAATCCCCAATAAGCAGTGCAGTTTCAGGCTCTATGGCCAAAATTTGGGATAGGTAAGGTGAGGATGAGCATCAGGATGTTTGACATATTTTTCATCAGATGACTGCCTTTCTGTGTGATGAGACTCATGGGAGCACAAGGAATCCTTAATTCTGCATGCTATAAAGAGTGGGTTGCAGATAGTTGAGTAAACTGTGGGGCTCTGAGCACATGGGTAAGACCATGGGTCTCCAGCTCACAAGGAGGGGGAGTTTGTACAGACACCTCTCAGGGCTGTCAGTGATCTTCTGGCATCAATATCTATTTTGGGGGGAAATACCCACACTTGCTTTCATATTTAGAAGAAAAGTATACACCTGACTTTTCAAAGAAAACTATCATGAAAATAAGGTAATGAGGAAAGCTGGTGAAAAGACAGAAGGGAAGACCTGCCCCTGTGTGTTAAAAAGGTCTTCTTTTCTCACAATGAATGAAACTGTCGACCTGGTTGAGAAGTAGTACTGTAAACTAAATGTAAATTGACAAAAATAATTTATCTTTTATTGAAGTTAATTTTCGTAAGAAACTCATTTTCTACCATTAAATGATGATGATTTAATGACTATCACATACTATGGTAACTGAAAAATATCTACAGAGTGCTTTTTGGTTAACTAAATATATTTTTAAAATTTGTTTTTGATGCATCCCTAGTGGCTCAGACAGCAGAGAATCTGCCTGCAATGCCGGAGACTCAGTTTCAATTCCTGGGTGAGGAAAATCCCCTGAAGGAAGGAATAGCTACCTATTCCAGTATTCTTTCCTGGACAATTCCATGGACAGAAGAGCCTGGCAGGATAATAGACTATGGGGTCACAAAGAATTGGACATGACTTAGCAACTAACACTTTCAACTTTTTTTTTTTACAACCTTAGCTATAGGTTGAGCAAACATTATGCTTTCTCCTTTTTCCAAAAAAAAAAAAAAAAAAAAACAAGAGGACCAAAGAACTGTCTAGAAGTCCAAAGTCCATGTTCTTTCCAAATTACAACACTAAAACCCCCATAAAATGGCTCTGTGAAATACACCTTTCCAAAATTAAGGGAGGTTAAAAATCTAGAAACGGATACGAGTAGACATAAGAATTTAGTATACAATAAAAGAAAGACTTTGTATGAGTAGAAGGGGAATGAAGGGTTTTATACACGATCTTGGAACACTGTTAAATCATCTGAAAAAAATTAGGTCCTTTTCTTATATCAAAATAAATTCCAGATGTACCAACACTTTACATATAAAAAGTGAACCCCTGAAATAATCAGAAGAAAATATAGGTGGAATTTCTATACCTTTGGTATAAAGATGACTTAGGATAATTTACAGTAAAACAAAAGCTAGGAAAGAAGCCAGTGGTGTATTTGATTACATCAAATATAAAACTTCTTCAAGTCAAATTACAATAGAGTTAAGATGAATGAACTCACCTGAGTTGATGCCAGAGGGAAAATTTCTGGGTCAGTTGCCTTGAGAAGGCAAAGGAGTATCTAGTGCACAACAAAAAGGTGTCTTCATGGGTTCCCAAGACAAACAAAGCTTCACTGGTAACATTTCATTGGGAGGGTGAAGTCACAGGAAGCAGAAATGAGGGAAAAGGGAGGGTGGTGGGAAAGGAAGGGAAGCAAATATAAGAGAATCATATTGATCTGACTACAGCTTGTGACAGACTGATTGCTCAGTCTTAAGGGAGATCTTCAGAGATGCCATATCACAGATGTTAGTAAGTTCTCAGAGAGACAAGGATTTATTCAACAGTTCAAACCTCCCATCTGTCAAAGTTGTCTTCCTTTAGGGGAGACCCAGGGTAGGAGGTGAGAGGTATGTGTAGGAGGTGACATCTTTACTGTTACCTAGCAAAACAGTAAAGAAGATGTCAATGGGTTAAGCTCACAGCAACTCTGAAGCCTGCAAACCATGCCCAGAATGGGCTCTTTTTCCTGCCACAGCAATGGCAGCAGCATACACCTAGATCTTGGGTGGTATATGCTTAGGTTGCTTCAGGTGGAGGACAAGACAGTGCACTGGTCTGGTTCAGGCAAAAACTGGAAATAGTACAGAAGGATAAAGGCTTTGGCTGAAAAAATGACAGGTCAACTAAAAAGAGAGAGATGGCTAGTTGTTTGGACATTGATGCAGATAGATGTAGTGGTGGAGTTTGTGACAATTCTGTTTGCTTCTATTTTCTCAGTAAAGCTAGCTGAGTTGAGAACAGGAGATCAGGAGTCTTGTGGACAAAAGAAGTTAAAATGATCATTTAGGAGAATGGGAGGACGTGTTCTGTCCATAAAAGCTTCCTGGGGAAGGGGGTCTTGAAACTGAGACCTTAAGAATTATCCGGAGTCAACAGAACAGAGGACTTATATTCTAAAAAAGGGAATATAGAATGTGCTAAGACCTAGGGACTAGGAAAAGCATAGTACAGTTGGATGTAAATATTGCTGAGTGTAATACATGATGAGGAAAAAATAAGAGTGTTGAAATAGGTGGAAGATTTACTCTTCCTTCCTTATATTTCATGGGATTATATAGATAATATCCATAATAAGGAAATATTAAAATATATTAACAAATAGATAATTATTCTTAACTCCTTAATCACTCAAATGGGTAGGGATTTGGTTTTGTCTGACATTGGTAATAAAAATACTTGGTGAATTAGGATCCTTGAAGTGCAAGTAAAGAGTTAAGGAATTTATAAATACTTAAGAAATTTAGATACACTGGGAATTACTGATATCCTGAATTAAAGTCACAGTTAGTCCCATGAATGGAAAAGTAAGTATGACTGTGAAATACAAATATGAAAAGTATTAATCATTTCACAGACAGTAGACTATGAAAAAGTTGGCTTAAAGCTCAGCATTCAGAAAACTAAGATCATGGCATCTGATCCCATCACTTCATGGGAAATAGATGGGGAAACAGTGGAAACAGTGTCAGACTTTATTTTGGGGGGCTCCAAAATCACTGCAGATGGTTACTGTAGCCATGAAATTAAAAGACGTTTACTCATTGAAAGGAAAGTTATGACCAACCTAGATAGCATATTCAAAAGCAGAGACATTACTTTGCCAACAAAGGTCCATCTAGTCAAGGCTATGGTTTTTCCAGTGGTCATGTATGGATGTGAGAGTTGGACTGTGAAGAAAGCTGAGCACCGAAGAACTGATGCTTTTGAACTGTGGTGTTGGAGAAGACTCTTGAGAGTCCCTTGGACTGCAAGGAGGTTCAACCAGTCCATCCTAAAGGAGACCAGTCCTGGGTGTTCGTTGGAAGGACTGATGTTGAAGCTGAAAATCCAATACTTTGACCACCTCATGCGAAGAGTTGACTCATTGGAAAAGACTCTGATGCTGGGAGGGATTGGGGGCAGGAGGAGAAGGGGACAACAGAGGAGGAGATGGCTGGATGGCATCACTGATTCGACAGACATGAGCTTGGGTTAACTCCCGGAGTTGGTGATGGACAGGGAGGCCTGGAGTGCTGCAATTCATGGCATCGCAAAGAGTCAGACACGACTGAGCGACTGAACTGAACTGAACTGAGACTATATTATCTTCAGCTCTGTAATATCTTTATAGCTATTACATCAGAGAGGAATTTAGTGGTATACTTGTAATATTTAGTATCATTAATAGAAGTATCCTAAGAGCATACTCAGAATTCCACAAACACACATCTAGCAGATAGATAAGTTTGGCAGGGAACCTACATAAAATATGAAATGGAAGACCATTAAAAAAAACCAATTACTATCTTGGCTATAGAGTTATTTTGCTCTACTTAGGCATCTCTGAAAATAAGAGTATGCATTAACGTCAATTCAGATAGTAATATGTTTTGATACTTATATCTCTAAAAGTGTTTTATTCTTCTCATAAATAATCAAAATATACTTGGACATAATGACATCTAAAACTATAAAGAATTAAGATAAAATCTGACAGAATAATGAGACTCAGGCAGTTTAAAAAAGTCATGCTTGGGGTATATTCAGTTTAGGTGTTCAACTAAACTTGCTAACACTGCCCTACTTATCTTGTGTGTCCTGAAATAATGCATCTTTGAGGACACTCCTTTCATTTTATTAATTATTCCTTGTAGTATTTTTGTGTCTACTATGCACTCAACTTGTGTCTTGCTTAGTCCTGTCTGACTCTTTGTGACCCTGTGGATTATAGCCTGCCAGGCTCCTCTATACATGGGATTTTTCAGGCGAGAATAAATACTGGAGTGGGTTGCCATGTCCTCCTCCAGGGGATCTTCCCGACCCAGGGATCGAACCAGCGTCTCCTGGGTCTCCTGCACTGGCAGGCAGATTCTTTACCACTGAGCCACCTGATAAGCCCCTATGAACTCAGAGTTATAAGGGCAAATACTAAAAGAAGTATCTACCCTTGGGGAGGTTCATGGAGAAAATAGGTGAGAACTACCATTCTCCCTCTATCCTCCATTCAGATAAGTTGATTGGCTTAAATCCATGAGGCCTCTCCAAGTGGACGAAGGGTCAGGTATGACCACATGAATCATGCGTGTGTTTATCATTAGCCATTAAAACACAGTGGAAAATTTTAGTCACAGAATGCATGATATGCTGTGGTCCACAGAGGGGGAAAAATGGTGTGCCTCCTTTAATTATTCCCATGGAAATAAGCATATGTCTAGCCATGGTCTTTTCTTTTACTATTTTTCAAATAATGAGTCCTCTGATTGCTTCAGCTGGAGCAGCCTTGCTCATTTTAGTACTTGGCTGGCAGTGCTCTTTTCCTTTCTTTCTCCCTCTATTCTCCACACACATTCTCCTCTCCCTCTCCCCCGCCCTTTTTTGCTCTGAATTTGACGAAGGAATGGTTTTTACCCCCTGAAAGTTTAAGTGGTTCAATTAAATCACAACTTGCTTTGGTTAATCATTGAGGGAGCTCTTTAGGAATTGGGGAAACATTTTATTTATGACTCAGCTTTCCACCTGTGCTGACATGGCATAGAATTTACAGCTATATTGAAAGCATTATAACCAGCACCTCAGAAATTCCACATTCTCTTGAGTTGCATTATTATGAAACATTTGTCAGGCAGCCAATTGCTGTGTCAGCCCCTAATTGATTTATATTAGCAAATCTGTAGGAAGGAGGTGGAGTGAGGGTCTGGGGGAGCCTGGGTCCACTTCAGATTACCCAAGTCCTGAATTTCCTGTGGACATGAGAGGTTTGCAAACAAAATTGAACATAGCCACTGTGTTTCTCTGTTTTATTTTTACATGACATGTTTAAAACTATAGGCATTAACCAAGCCAGTATAAACTTTTATAACTTTGTAAACAGTTGATGGAGCTTAGCCTCTTCCTGCCATGCTATCACTTCACTGAAAAGAACACCTGGTCCTAAAAGGTGGGCTTCATTTTTCCCTGAGGGGTGAGGATAAAGAAACCAAGAAATTCCTTCAAAATGTTTTCCTCTGACAGACTTCATTTACAAAAAAAAAAAAGAGTAGTTAGTTTTAATAGCTCTTTTTTATACTTAGATTCCACTCTTCCTGGATTAGAAACATAAATCTATATTACTCATTTAGAAACACCTGGTCTGAGGTTGGGTCCAAGTTGAGAGCAGCTGGAGAAATCAGACAAAGGGGATCGTGGTGAGAATGCCTATGGCATTCTATTCATTGCAACACTTGTTTCTTGGGCGCACACTGTTTGTATAAGAGCCCCCAAATAGTGCAGTCCCCAGACTGTCTTGGTCAACAAGGCTTTAGCTGCTTGCATCCTTGATGGACACCAGAGTCCTTCCCACAGCCTAATGTATCTTATCTGGCTCAAGCACACATTTAGGTTATGTGTCTGGACTTTGTTGGTATGTGAGTTTGCAATGATTTATACACCTTTCCTGGAGAAGGAAGTGGCAACCCACTCCGATGTTCTTGCCTGGAGAATCCCAGGGACAGGGGAGCCTGGTGGGCTACCGTCTATGGGGTCACACAGAGTCGGACATGACTGAAGTGACTTAGCAGCATAGCATACACCTTTCCAGGTGGTGAGAGTGGTAAAGAACCCGCCTGCCAAAGCAGGAGATGTAAGAGACAGGGGTTCAATCCCTGGGTCAGGAAGATCCCCTGGAGAAAGGCATGGCAAGCCACTCCAGTATTCTTGCCTGGAGAATCCCATGGACAGATGAGCCTGGTGGGCTATGGTCCATAGGGTCACAAAGAGTCGGAAAGGACTGAAGTGACCTAGCGCATATCCACACATACACTGCCATCTTGAAACTTCTGCAGGAGATGCATTTCAGGGGGTGGGGATGAAAGGAGATAGGTATGGCATGAGTGTGGAGACTCAACAGCTCTATGATGGAAGAAAGAAGCTACTTAGGTTTACCTGGGCCTCTAGCTGGGTGGCAGCCACAGCTGAGAGTAACTTTACAGAAGGGGCCTCTTTCTGCTGCTCCCAGGGAACTACTGGCTGGTCAATGGGGTCCTGGTGGCAGGCTGGGTGGAACCAAAATAGCTCAGTTGGGAGACTGTTAGACTGAAGACCTAAAGGTCCCTGGTTCAATCCTGGGTTTTGCCAGTCAAACACCTTCTGGGGCTTCCCTGTTGGCTCAATTGATAAAGAATCTGCCTGCAATGTGGGAGACCTAGGTTCGATTCCTGGGTTGGGAAGATCCCCTAAAGAAGGGCATGGCAACCCACTCCAGTATTCTTGCCAGGATAATCCCATGGAGAGAGGAGTCTGGTGGGCTACAGTCCATGGGGTCACAAAGAGTCGGACAAGACTGAGTGACTAAGCACAGCACAGGTGGCAGGCTGGGAGCACAGTGGTCCTGAGTCACAGAACTTTTGGGCCACAGCAAATTGGGGTTACAGTGTCATTTGATCCCCACGTGCCTGGGTTACACTGGGCACACTTTGTTCACAGTATCCTGGGTCACAGTGCTCCTTGGGTACCGTGTACTTTGATTGCAACTTGCTTCAGTTACAGACTCATTAGACCTGTCATATCTTTAGTCAGAATGCATTTGTTTGGTCACCCTGGGCTTGGGCTACAGTGCTTTTGGTCCCCATAGGACTTGGTCCTAGCGTATTGGCACAGAGCTCCTCTGACATAGTATGTCCTTGTAATGGCACCAGTGTGCTTTGGTTGTGCCATATTTTGGCCACAGTAGGCTTGCTTTCTCATGCAGGTATCTATGTGGATGGGGCTCACTGGCCTTGGTTATTGAGGGCTTCTGTCTCCATGTACTTGAGTCACAGAGTGACTAGCATGCCTTGCTCACTGCTTACGCGATGGTCACCATGTACTTGGGTTACTATGTGCCCAAATCATAGGTCATCTGGGTCACAGCATGATATGGCTACTATGTGATTTCTGTTTGCAAAGTAATGGTGAAAAGTGAAAGTGGCTCAGTCCAAAAAAAAAAAAAAAAAAAAACCAGCTCAAATACAATAAGAACATGAAATCCATTTTAAACTGTGGGGTCCTGAGCCCTTATACTCAACCTTTATATAGGGCACCATAGTCTGAGTGTTTCCGGATATGTCATTTCCCTAATCTCCACAACATTCCTGTGATAAATACTAATTTTAAAAACAACATTTAAAAAGTGAGGAAATGAAAACTAGTTCCCCCAAACACTCAAAGTCTAGTTTCAGGTCAAATGGAGAACCGACTCTTTGGGACCCCATCGACTATAGCCAGCTAGGCTCTTCTGTCCATGGAATTTTCCAGGTAAGAATACTGGAGTGGGTAGCCATTCCCTTCTCCAAGGGATCTTCCTGACCCAGGGATTGAACCCAAGTCTCTTGCATTGCAGGCAGATTCTTTACTATTTGAGCCATCAGAGAAACAAAGTAATGGTAATTACAAATAATCTCTTTCTTAGAGCATGGAGGTGAAGTACGATTCCAGAAGTGACAGAGATGTCATATAGCTAAGAAGATAGATCTGATTTAAAATCAGATTGCAATACATAGTGAGAGATATGTAGTATCTAAGTTGATACATAGTGAAAGAATTTGTGTGCATAATGTTAAAATGGGCACTTTGGAAATATGTCTGCATATACCCAGAAGCAATGGAACCCTACTCCAGTACTCTTGCCTGGAAAATCCCATGGACGGAGGATCCTGGCAGGCTGCAGTCCAGGGGGTCGCTAAGAGTCGGACACAACTGAACGACTTCACTTTCACTTTTCAGTTTCATGCATTGGAGAAGGAAATGGCAACCCACTCCAGTGTTCTTGCCTGGAGAATCCCAAGGATGGGGGAGCCTGGTGGGCTGCCATCTATGGGGTCGCACAGAGTCGGACACAACTGAAGTGAATTAGCAGCAGCATACCCAGAAGACAGATGCAAGATTTACACCTAAATGGTAACAATTAGTTCTCTGGGGAGTAGTATCACCTCTTTTATTTTTTATTCTTTGTAAACTTTTTCTTTTCAAAATCCTTGTAATTAATTTACTTTTAGGAAAATAAATCCTTTTATTCTTCAAGACTCACCTCCAGTGTGACCGTCACTGGAAAATCCTGCCAGATGGTTACCAGTCAGAATCAATCTCTTCTCCCTTAGGCTTCCAGACACTGGCTCTGCCATTGTCACGGATCACACTGAGGCAGTGGTGGAGATGGGCAGGAATCTGTCCCTTTGTCTTATTCATCACTGAAAGTGAAATCACTCAGTCATGTCTGACTCTTTGCGACCCCATGGACTGTAGTCCATGGAATTCTCCATGGCCAAAATACTGGAGTGGGTAGACTTTCCCATCTCCAGAGGATTTTCCCGACCCAGGGATCGAACCCAGGTCTCCTGCCTTGTGGGCGGATTCTTTACCAGCTGAGCAACAAGGGAAGCTCAAGAATACTGGAGTGGGTACCCTATCCCTTCTCTAGTAGATCTTCCTGACCCAGGAATCAAAACGGGGTCTCCAGCATTGCAGGCGGATTCTTTACCAACTGAGCTATTCATCATTATCTCTTTAAAAATCCACCTTTCCTTTGCCAACAGAATGTGACAACACATTTCTATTCACAAAGTACTCAGTGAATCTTTGTTAAATTATCTGGAGCTCACTCCACTCTCTGCATTCCTGTATAAATTCTATAAAGCTTACAATAAAAGTATAGAGATCTTTTCCTCATTTTTCTTTCTTCATGTTGAAATGAGACTAAAGCCTTCTAGAGAGCACACAATGGTTAGTCCATTGGACTAACATTACTTAGTCCATTACAGTTGAAAAAAGCTTTTCACATCCAACCCTGGGTCCTGTTCTCCAGTGGATGCCTTAACTGACCCTAAGAGCAATGAAAGGATCTGCCTCAAAATCATTCAAAAAAATATTAGCTCAGGGACTTCCCTTCTGGTCCAGGGGTTAAGACCCTGTGCGACCACAGAAGGGGGCACAGGTTCAATTCCTGGTCAGGGAACTAATATCCCACATACCAAAAAAATTTTAAAAGTATATCAGTTTAAACATAATAAGAACATGGAATCCATTTTCGGCAGTGGGTCCTGGGCCTTTACACTCACCCTTTATATAGGGCACCATAGTCTGAGTGCTTTCAAATATGTCATTTCCCTGATCTCCACAACATCTCTGTGATAAATACTTTACACATTTAATTTTTTAACTTATTTTTGTTTGTTTTTTATATTTTATTTTTTAACTTTACAATATTGTATTGGTTTTGCCATATATCAACATGCATCCGCCACAGGTATACACGTGTTCCCCATCCTGAACCCTTAAGTATTTTAAAAACCATATTTTAAAAGTGAGGAAATAAACGATAGTTCCCAGAAACACTCAGTATAAAGTGTTAGTTGCTCAGTTATGTCCGACTCTGCGACCCCATGATTTTATGTAGCCCACCAGGCTTCTCTGTCCATGGAATCCTCCAGGAAAGAATACTGGAGTGGGTTGCCATTTCCTTCTCCAGGGTACCTTCCCAACACAGGGATCAAACCCAGGTCTCCTGCATTGCAGGTAGGTTTTTTACCATCTGAGCCACCAGGGAATGTATAGTTTCAGGTCAAATGGAGAACCCAAATCTCTGTCTCAAACATAGGGTTTTTCATTTACATCTACAATTTCAGAGTGAGATAAGTATAGGAGCAGGTGTTTTTTCTTTCTTTCCACAACAGAGAATTTGTCCAAGATTTTCACTGGCAGAAATGAAGCCAGGTTTCCTATCTGCTCAATGTTGTTCAATAATAGTAAGAGTAAAATGAATAATAATAGTAGATATTTTTATTTAACCAGGTGCTTGGAACCACATTCTTTTGCATTATTTATAGCCTTCACAGAAACTCTAGAAAGTAGGTGTTATCACCAGATGACATATAGGGAAACTGAGGCTTGGAAATGTTAATTTCCATCTTAGGTAATTAGATAAGGGATGTCTGACTCCTGAATTTAGGACTTCACTAAACTGACATGTCCCATTTAATTATGAATACTTGTTTTATTTCTGTAATAGTCTTATTGCTTGTTCCACAAATAAGTACAAGTCACTGATGAGGTTAAATCTAATTTATTTGTACAGAAAGTTTCTCTCTTATTCTTACCCCTCTCACACACTTATAACTCATTCAACAGTGAATCTGGCCAACATATCAGTATTTTTTTCCCAAAAATATGGCCTCCCTGAAAATAAATTGAATGTGAATACTAAAACATTAGGTAGGTTTCATCCATACATTTCTTTCCAAATTTTCCCTCAGAAAGTTGTTGAGATTTGATTATGGAAACATAATTTGATTATGGAACCACATTGTTCATACTGCTTTTCAGGTCTACTATATCTTTCTAATTTCCTGTCTACTCATTCTATTAATTTTTGAGAGTTTGAAAAAAAAATTTTTTTTTGAGAGTTTGATACTGAAACTCCAACTAAAAATCTCAATTTACCTAAATAAAAAATAATTTTAATATATAGTGGAACTATATGTAACTTTGCTTTGTATTTTCCAAGTCTCCTGTAAATGTATTATCATACTTTCATAATTTAAAAAATAAAAATAATAATTTGACCACATTTACCAATATGTACTAAACTGGTCACAAAATAGTAATTTAATTATACAACAATTACATCTTTAAAGAGTTAGCATACCCTCTCACTCATGAAGCTTTAAAATGTGGTCAAGCGGAATCCAGTTTATAAGCCATCGCTTCAGGTTCTTAAAAAGTGTTGTGTTGGTATACATGTATTGTCTGAGATCAAATTGGTCTCTAACACCTCCTTTATTTCAATCTCAGCCAACTCCTTGTTCACTGAGAAGTTAGAAGATATCAAAAGAGAACTCCCACTATCTTCCACCACCATGTACCCACCTTCCAGTATCAGTGTCCACATGGTCCACCTTCCCTCCTGATACCAGCCTGGAACTGTCACCCATGATCATTGTTAAGGCTGCCCACTGGTCCAGTGAACTCTGATCCTGAGATTCTTTCTATCGCCCTCTCTCTTTTGTGCATTAGCAATTTTTAATTCTCCACTAGCAATTTTTAATTCTCATTAGCATAAAATATACTGGGACAACATCAACCATCTTATAAAACAAAATCAAACAAATAAAACTCTCTTCCTGGCTTTTCTCTTGAAGTAGTTGCCCTATTTATCTTCCTGTTACAGAAGGACACCCTGGAATAATAATTTATGCTTTCTATGTCTAAATTCTTTCTTTCCATTCTCTCTTGAATCTACTCTAATCGAGTTTTCACACATATGACTCCACCAGAACAGTTACTGTCAAGGTTACAAATGATCCCCATGTTACCAAATCCAATGATAAATTCTCAGTCCTGCTCTTTCTTGATCTGTGTTAGCAGATTTTACATGGTCAGCTATTCCTCCCTTTTGGAGGGGTGGGAGGGCTTGGCTTCCAAAGACACTGTCTTTGTCTCTTTTCCTCCTACTTAACTATTGGTTTCTTCTTAATTGGCATATATGGATTCTTCTTATCCCCCAGACCACATTATTGGAGAAATCCAGAGCTCAGCCTTGGACCTCCTCTCTGTCTATGCTTACTCCTTACGTGAATTGATTTGGTCCAAAACCTTTAAATGCTATCTCTAGGTTAATGACTTCTGAATTTGTAAATTCGTCCAAGACTCATTTTCAACTACCAACCTGACATTTCCACTTAGTCACTCAGAGTTCATGGATCTACACAAGCCCCAGCTGATAGTTTCTAGCCTGATCTTCCCACAGTCTTCCCCAGCTGAGAAAAGAAAACTCCATCCCTCAGTTGTTTTGACCAAAGTCCTTATGGTCATCTTTGTTTCCCCTTTTTCCTCTCACATGTCACATCCAACCCACCAGTAATTCTGTTGACTCCAAATTCACAATATGTAAACAATATTATCCTTACTTCCTTTACACTACAACTTTAGTCCAAAGGACTATCACATCTTGTCTGGATTAATAAAATGGTCACGTCATTAGTCTGTTTACTTCCAACATGCCCTCTTTAGTCAATTATCAACACAGCCATGAGAGCAATCTGTTAACACAGAAGGCTTTCCTCTGATCAAAGCTCTTTGAGGTCTCTGCCTGCTCCACTGAGAAAAGACCAAAGTCCTTGAAATGGCCCTGTGATCTGAGCCATGTGTTACCTCTCCAGCATCATCTCCTACTCTTTTCTCCCTTGCCCCTCTATCTCATCACCTCAAAGTCTCCTGCCTCAACACCTTTGTACTTTCAGTCTTTCTGCACTGAGTGGTCTGCTCTGACCCAAGATATCAACATGGTTGGATCCCTCACTTTTTAAGACAACTCAAATGATAGTAAATTTTCTTCGGCCACCCAATATAAGGGCTTCCCAGGTGGTGCTAATGGTAAAGAAACTGCCTGCCAATGCAGGAAAAGTAAGATATGCAGATTAGATCCCTGGGTTGGGAAGACCCCTGGAGGAGGGCATGGCAATCCACTCAAATATTCTTGCCTGGAAAATACCATGGACAGAGGAGCCTGTCTGGCTACAGTCTATAGGGTTGCAAAAAGTTGGACATGACTGAAATGACTTCTCATTCTCACCCCATGACAAATATTAGCCCCCATCCTTGATTCTGCTAAATACATTTGCTTCATTTTTCTTTTTAGTATTTTCACTATGTAACCTACTGTATATTTAACTTATTTTGCTTATTGTCTGTCCGTCACATTAAGTTCAATGAGGGCAGCGACTTTCATTTTGTTTGTCCTCATATTCCCTGCAAGTAGAATAATGCTTGACATACAAAATTAGTCAATACATGCTTGTTAAATAAATGAATGAATATTGGCAATTAATGCATTTTAGTTCTCCTCTTTCTCCTTTATTTTTCTTTCATCTTTCTGAAAACTCTTCCCAGGCTTCATTGCTAATTCCACTTCATTAATTTGTTCCCTATAATTTTGGCTGTCTTATCTACTCACCCTACTAGCTTTCTTGGTCTCATCACCTCTCAGGGCTGGGACTAACTCATGTGATAATGATTCACACTTCTAAATTAGGAGCATTTTTCAGATTGATTATATTCTTTGCAACCAAAGATCGAGAAGCTCTACAGAGTCAGCAAAAACAAGACCGGGAGCTGACTGTGGCTCAGATCATGAACTCCTTATTGCAAAATTCAGACTTAAATTGAAGAAAGTAGGGAAAACCATTAACCATTCAGGTATGACCTAAATCAAATCCTTATGATTATACAGTAGAAGTGAGAAATAGATTCAAGGGATTAGATCTGGTAGACAGAGTGCCTGAAGAACTATGGATGGAGGTTCGTGACATTGTACAGGAGACATGGATCAAGATGATCCCCAAGAAAAAGAAATGAAAAAAAGCAAAATGGTTGTCTGAGGAGGCCTTACAAATAGCTGAAAAAAGAAGAGAAGTGAAAAGCAAAGGAGAAAAGGAAAGATATACCCTTTTGAATGCAGAGTTCTAAAGAATAGCAAGGAGAGATAAGAAAGCCTTCCTCAGTGATCAGTGCAAAGAAATAGAGGAAAAGAACAGAATGGGAAATACTACAGATCTCTTCAAGAAAATCAGAGATACCGAGGGAAAATTTCATGCAAAGATGGGCACAATAAAGGACAGAAATGCTATGGCCTTAACAAGCAGAAGATATTAAGAAGAGGTGGCAAGAATACACAGAAGAACTACACAAAAAAGATCTTCATGACCCAGATAATCACGATGGTATGACCACTCACCTAGAACCAGACATCCTGGAATGTGAAGTCAAGTGGGCCTTAGGAAGCATCACTACAAACAAAGCTAGTGGAGGTGATGGAATTTCAGTTCAGCTATTTCAAATCCTAACAGATGATGCTGTGAAAGTGCTGCACTCAATATGCCAGAAAGGTTGGAAAACTCAGCAGGGGCCACAGGACTGGAAAATGTGTTTTCATTCCAATCCCAAAGAAAGGCAATGCCAAAGAATGCTCAAACTACCGCACAATTGCACTCATCTCACATGCTAGTAAAGTAATGCTCAAAATTCTCCAAGCCAGGCTTCAACAGTATGTGAACAGTGAAATTCCAAATGTTCAAGCTGGATTTAGAAAAGGCAGAGGAACCAGAGATCAAATTGCCAACATCTGTTGGATCATCGAAAAAGCAAGAGGGTTCCAGAAAAAACATCTACTTCTGTTTTATTGACGATGCCAAAGCCTTTTACTGTGTGGATCACAACAAACTGTGGAGAATTCTGAAAGAGATGGGAATACCAGACCACCAGACCTGCCTCTTGAGAAATTTGTATGCAGGTCAGGAAGCAACAGTTAGAACTGGACATGGAACAACAGACTGGTTCCAAGTCGGGAAAGGAGTACGTCAAGGCTGTATATTGTCACCCTGCTTATTTAACTTCTATGCAGAGTACATCATGAGAAATGCTGGGCTGGAAGAAGCACAAGCTGGAATCAAGATTGCTGGGAGAAATATCAATAACCTCAGATATGCAGATGACACCACCCTTATGGCAGAAAGTAAAGAGAAACTAAAGAGCCTCTTGATGAAAGTGAAAGAGGAGAGTGAAAAAGTTGGCTCAAAACTCAACATTCAGAATACTACTATCATGGCATTTGGTCCCATCACTTCCTGTGAAATTGATGGGGAAACAGTGGAAACAGTGACAGACTATTTTTTGGGGCTCCAAAATCACTGCAGATGGTGATTGCAGCCATGAAATTAAAAGATGCTTGCTCCTTGGAAAAAACGTTATGACCAACCTAGACAGTATTACTTTGCCAACAAAGGTCCTTGTAGTCAAAGCTATGGTTTTTCCAGTGGTCATGTATGGATGTGAGAGTTGGACTATAAAGAAAGCTGAGCACCAAAGAATTGATGCTTTTGAACTATGTTGTTGGAGAAGACTCTTGAGAGTCCCTTGGACTGCAAGGAGATCCAACAGTCCATCCTAAAGGAAATCAGTCTGAATATTCATTGGAACAACTGATGCTGAAGCTGAAACTCCAATACTTTGGCACTTGATGTGAAAAACTGACTAATTGGAAAAGACCCTGATACTGGGAAAGATTGAGGGCAGGAGGAGAAGGGGACGACAGAGGATAAGATGCTTGGATGGCATCACCGACTCAATGGACATGAGTTTGAGTAAACTCTGGGAATTGGTGATGTACTGGGAGGCCAAGCAGGCTGCAGTCCATGGGGTCGCAAAGAGTTGGACATGACTGAGCGACTGAACTGAACTTCACTCTCCTGAGCTATATGGTCTTTCGAACAGCCTCTTGAAGTTTTCACTTGTTTTTCTGGTTAAGTTCCACCAAATAGTATAAAAGAAAACTCATTACCTTCTCTCTCCAAACTTCCCACAGCCTGTATCTTGGTTAACCGTGCTTTGTGTTCTGTTCAGTTGCTTAGTCGCGTCTGCCTCTTTGTGAACCCCTGAAGTGCAGCACACCAGGCTTCCCTGTCCTTCCCTGTCTCCCAAGGTTTGCTCAAATTCATATCCACTGAGTTGGTGATGCTATCTAACAATCTCATCCTCTGCTGCCCTCTTCTCCTTTTGCCTTCAAATGGACAACATACACCAAGCAAATAAAAAATGTAGTTGGTGTAGTCTAGACAGATTGACATTAGGTCCTCCAATCAGGTTAAGCCTGAGTAGCTATTTTTTTTTCCTTTAAAAAAAAACACACTTTAAATTTTATATTGGAATATATCTGATTGACAATGTTGTGATAGTTTTAGGTGGACAGCAAAGGGACTCATCCATACATACAAATTTCCTTTTAAACAGGAGCCTTTTTTTAAAATTTTGAATCTCCTAGACACTTAGTCCATGCAGTACAAAGTTCTGTGAAGAGTGACGAGGAGAGAGTAAGATGCTCAACGTCACTTATTATTAGAGAAATGCAAATCAAAACTACAGTGAGGTATCACCTTGCACTGGTCAGAATGGCTATCATCACAAAATCTACAAATAATAAATGCTGGAGCGGGTGTGGAGAAAAGGGAACCCTCTTGCACTGTTGGTGGGTATGTCTATTGGTACAGTTACTATGGAAAATAATATGGAGATTTCTTAAAAGACTAGGAATAAAATTACCATATGGCCCAGCACTGATTTTTAAGGAGTTGGTCAAGAGAGAAGATTCAGTGAAAGAGACCAAAAAAAAAAAAACTGATCAGCAAAACACATGTAGAACTAGAAGAATGTAGTGATTCAGAAAGGAAGAAGCATACAACAATGCATTGGTCTGGTCAATAAGGACTGTAAAGAAGATATCAAATTTGGAAGTTGGGGTATTGGTGATCTCGGCAAAGGCAAATTCAATTAAATATAAGCAAATTCCTATCTCCCAAGTCAAACAGGAATTCTGATTTTGAGAAGTTTGAGGGAAAATAGGAGAGAGGACTACCTAGAGGTGAGGTTAAGAAAGATGAATATTGTTTTATAATAGGACTCATGTAACTATAGGTTGAGAATGAACAGATCAAGATGGAGGGGTGGCAACTTCTCTTTTCAGCTACCTCGCATTAGGCCCCCACATAAATCACATTCTCTTTAACATGAGGCCTCTCACTGGTCCCTGAATAACCTTATACCTTCACCTCTTTTTGATATTGGTTAGTGTCCAGAGCCTTGAATTTCCTTCCCTCTTTTGCCAGTTCTAACCTACTCCATTTATTCTTGCCTGGAAAATTCCATGGTCAGAGGAGCAGAGTGGGCTAAAGTCCACAGGATCGCAAACATCTGGACATGACTGAACACATACACACACCTACCCCTCTAGACTCAGCTCAAATATGCCCTCCTCTGGTAAACTTCTGACCTCTCATAAGGGAAAAAAAAACCCCTCTTTCTATTGTATCCATTACCATTAAGTTGGTAAAAAGGGTCCATTTTTCTATAGCAATGTAAGATATTGTTTATAGATGGGATAGGAAACATCCTATCTATTATGATTATGTGTCATTTCTAGATATGCTTCAAGCCATGGATTTCCCACCTTATAATGAGTCATATTTTCCTGCTTCTTCGTATGCCTGGTAAGATTTTATTGTATATCAAATAGCATGAATTTGACCATGTTCAGTGCTGGATATATTTCTGAATTCCTGTAAATATTCTTGAGCTTTGTTTTAAAAGACACAAAAGTTCCTTGGAAATAGGTTGATCCTTTCAAGGCTTGCTCTTGAAGCATTTTTAGGTTGAACAAGAGCAGTCTTCAGCCTAGGGTTAATTGTGTCCCACTCCTGATGCAATGTCCTTAGTACTCAACCTGCTGCCCATTGAACCATGAGATTTTCCACTCTGGTCAGTGGGGACAACTACTGCCCCTGTGGGAGCTTCAGGAATTGTTCCTTTTAATCCTTTCGGACGGTTCTTCTTTCCCTGGTAATAGGTGGTTACCTCACATACAGATTCTGATTGGTATTCAACCAAATACTCAAGGCGGACCCTCCACAGATCTCTGGGATTGCCTATCTGTGCAGTTCTCTCTTTTGTCGTGCCCTAGTGGCCCTGGCCTTCTCAGACTCCCAGCTCTGCCTCCTTGACTCAAGATAGTTTTTTCCTCTTCCCTGTGCTACGACTTGGTACATGGGGGTCACCTGGTATCAAGGGCTCATCTCATTTGTTTCCCTTTTCTTGGGTATCACTGCCCTGTGATGCCTGATGTATAAAATCTGAAAACAATTGTTTCAGCTGTTTTAATAATTACATTTTAATGAGGAATATCAGTGGAGGTCTAGTTGTTGTTTTCAGATAATAAAAAATGTCAATTATAAAGTTGTAAAGGTATAAATATATAAAGTTTAAATATTATGGAGAAAATTCTAACTTTTGATCACAAGGAGATTTTGCAGATTAATGGTTTTTATTTTCCTATACTGCTGTTACTACAATCAGAGTCGAGTTTCTTAGATATTAGCATCCATGAAATACAAGTGAATTATAAGGCTACTTAAAGGAACTATGCTGTGTGGGCAACAGCACTTTTAATTTTTACTGCTTTTTGGGTAGTGATCAGTTGTGTCATAAGAAAGGCAAATCACAATCACTAATTGTTGTTTAGTTGCTAAGTGGTGTCAGACTCTGCAACATCCACTAATAAACTGATTATATTAGTATCTTTATTATATTAATATCTGGCTCTTATACTTTGGCCACCTGATGTGAAGACGTGACTCACTGGAAAAGACCCTAATGCTGGGAAAGCTTGACGGCAAAAGAAGAGGATGACAGAGGATGAGATGGTTGGATGGCATCACTGACTCAATGGACATGAATTTGAGCAAACTCCAGGAGATAGTGAAGGACAGAGGGAAGCCTGATGTGCTGCAGTCTATGGGATCGCAAAGAATAGCACATGACTTAGTGACTGAACAACAACATCATCTTTTATTGTGAAAATACAGCTGTTCAGTAGACCTTTAGTAGATTGAATGTAAGTTGATTTTCCTGCTGAGTGATAGACCAAAATACCTGGTGATTTTTTTTGAAAAATATCCACTGATCTTTCCTTTCTTCCTAGAAAATGTCCTATTGACAGACAAGTTAGCTGTTCTTAGTATTTCCCATACAATGACATCACAGCTGGCTCTGTAATTAACAGCTTCCCTGTGGTTTTTCTCAGGATGGTTCATAGAAAGTCCTAAGGGAATAAGTTGCTATGCTTGGGATGAAAGGAAATTCTTGGTTTGGGAAAGGAGCTGGATTCTGCCAGATAAGAGAGAAAACATTTCAAGGTGGTAATTTTGCCATCTGTCTAGGAGCTTCTTGGGAGAAGAGTTTGTTTTAATGGTTACATACAGCTCAAGCATCTAAGACAGAGCCTAGTGTAGTAGCCACTTAAAATTGCTGAACCAAAGATAAAATATGCACAAGGACAACTGATAATTGTCTAAAAAGATAAAATATGCACAAGGACAACTGATAATTGTCTAAAAAGATAAAATATGCACAAGGACAACTGATAATTGTCTAAATTGTACTGTTACCAAATTCCAAATCTGAGCTGTACAGATGTCAAAATAAAGCCACAGAGGGGCATGGGGGCTAGTCACAGGTATGTACTGTACAAAAATTGGGAGTGGGGAGGAGTCACGGTTTGAAAGGTGGGCTGGGATCAATGTGTAAAAGGTCTTATACATTGTGACTAGGATTGAAAGTTTAGCCATCAGAGGTTTATAAACAGTAAAGTGACGCTTTCAGATCTATTTTAGAAAAATACTTCTGATAACAGTGAAACAATGAATTGGCTAAGAGAGAGACAAGGGACAAGAGGACACTGTTGCAAGAGACAGATAAGGGTCTGAACTTGGCTGTGGCAATGGGATAAGAGGGAAGATATACACAGCCTTGAGAAAATTCAGGTGTGAGACAACAGGAATGATGACTGATGATTAAACAAGAACAAAGAGTATGGGATCTGCAGTTGTTCTGGGACACAGGTGGAAAAACCCGGTAATCAGCTTGTTCTGTGGCGCTGAGACTGCATGTAACGTGTTGCAGTAGCTCAGCTAGAATTAAACAGTCAGTGCCTGTGCCAGGTGTCCTGCTAACCCACAGCATTCAATAGCATTTAACACACTGAATTGTAAGGATGTATTTATGAATCTGCTTCCTGTCCCACTGGTAATTAGGACAAGGATCATTTTTATCATTTTATATCACCTGTGCAAAATATACAGCTAAAGATGTTAAAAAAAAGTTTAACAGTTAATACTGCATTGTTACCAAATTTCAACTCTTTTGAGTTGTAGATAGGTCCAAATAAAGCTATATGCAGGGGTGAGGAGGAATAAATTAGGAATTTGGGATTAACATATACACACTACTATAGATAACCAACAAGGAACTATGATATAGCACAGGAAACTATACTCAATATTTTATAATAATGGGAAAAGAATATATGGGAAAATAATATGAAATAAACATATGTATGAATAAATCACCTGCTATACACTTGAAACTAACACACTGTTGTAAATTAACTATGCTGCTGCTAAGTTGCTTCAGTCGTGTCTGACTCTGTGCGATCCCAAAGACGGCCTCCCACCAGGCTCCCCCATCCCTGGGATTCTCCAGGCAAGAACACTGGAGTGGGTTGCCATTTCCTTCTCCAATAAAAAATTAACTATACTTCAATTAAAAACATTTTTTAAGAAGATGGAGCTGTAAATGATACATTAGAAAATATGGATACATAAATCTATTATATGTTGTTTTACTCTGTACTATTATTTGTATAAAAATACAGATAGAAGATATGAATGGAGGGAAAGCCATATGCAGAGATACTATAAAACCACCACCAAATCAATGACAATACTCTCATGAAAGCAGTAGGTGTTATATTCAAACATGCTTTAAGAGAAAAGGTAAACTTATTTTTTAAAAGCCAGAATCAACCACGAAGCCCAATAAAGACAGAAGAGAAAAATAATTGGAGAAGAAATCCAATAATGAAATTGTATACATTACACTTTAAAATGTATTCTCAAAATTCTTTAATTAAAAAATCCTAGTAAAAAGTTACATATGAATATTAGTTGTAATTTCTGTGTTCACAGGTATCATACATCATTGCATGGAAAGATATGAAATTCAGGATATAGAATTCAGATCCTTGATACTAAATAGAACAGAAATGGGAAACAGAATTTGCAATTTTTGCAATAGTAAGAATGTATTTGATAAGATGTATACATTCCAAAAAATTTAAAACATTAAAAAAACTAAGATCATGGCATCTGGTTCCATTACTTCATGGCAAGGGGAAGGGGGAAAAAGTGGAAGCAGTGACAGATTTTATTTTCTTGGGCTCCCAAAATCACTGCTGACAGTGACTGCAGCCATGAAACTAAAAGACGCTTGCTCCTTGGAAGGAAAGTTATGACAAACTCGGTGGTGGTTTAGTTGCTAAGTCAAGTCCAACTCTTGTGACCCCATGGACTGTAGCCTGCCAGGCTCCTCTTTCCATAGCATTTTCCAGGCAAGAATACTAGAGTGGGTTGTCATTTTCTTCTCAAGGGGATCTTCCTGATCCAGGGATTGAAACCAGGTCTCCTGTATTGCAGGCAAATTCTTTACAGACTGAGCTACCAGGAAAACCCTAGTGACAAACTTAGACAGTGTTATTAAAAAGCAGAGACATCACTTTGCTGTTGTGGTTTTTCCAGTAGTCATGTATGGATGTGAGAGTTGGACCATAAAGGCTGAGCGCCGAAGAATTGATGCTTAATTGTGGTACTGGAGAAGACTCTTCTGAGTCCATTGCACTGCAAGATCAAACAAGTCTAACCTAAAGGAAATCAACCCTGAATATCCATTGGAAGGACTGATGCTGAAGCTGAAGCTCCAATACTTTGACCACCTTACGTGAAAAGACAGCTCATTGGAAAAGACCCTGATGCTGGGAAAAAATTGAAGGCAAAGGAGAAGGGGGCGGCAGAGAATGATGGTTAGATAGCATCACCGACTCAATGGACATGAATTTGAGCAAACTGGGAGATACTGTAGGACAGGGAAGCCTGGGGTGCTTCATCCACTGCATATTCCAAGAGCAGGAGACAGAGCAGGCATTTTGCAATGACATTTGGTTCTCATTCTCTTTGAAAAATACCAGGATAATTCATCTATTGTTGTAATGTTGGTTATAAAGTACCTCCTATCACATTAAATCAAAAGGACTAGAACCCCTCAAGTGTGTACAAATACCAAATCACTCTTTTTTCTATCAAGTTTTTCAAAGGGTACCTACCATTGGCTTTATTCTGAGAAGTAACTTTTGGTTTCTTTCTGTAGGAACACTGTGACAATAGATGGTGATGCTCCACAGGAATTTAGTATTTATAAAATGTTGCCTACCACAATTAAGGAATATTTATCCCTCAATATCTTAAAAAAACAGGTAAGATTATACCCAGTAACTGCCCTTTCATTTTGTGTCAAAGGTGGAATTGAGGTAAAATATACTAAAGTTGTGAGAGTATCTACAGAGATGTGTTATAAAAGAATTAGTCTTATATCAGAAAGCACAGAAAGATTAAACTGAAAATTTTAAGCATTCGCTCTCATAAATAAGCCAAGTGACTTGATATTTATATATATCCTCTAATGAAGTCTGTGTTTTCTTACGATATCTTAATACCTGCTAGATTCACTTTGTTAACTCAATCTGGAGTCTCAAAATTATATATATATATATATTTTTTGCAAATGTCAAAGAGAAATTAAGCTTCTGCTGTTTCTCCAGACCACTAAGATTATATATAATCCCTAAGTTAGCAGCATGAAAGAAGAGTAAAAAAAAAAAAAAAAATGTGAATGGAGAGTGAATCTAATTGTTGAATTTCAAGTGTGAATGATTTAACCTTTGCATTTAAGTCCGGAAAAATTAAATCCTTTAAAAGAAGTTCATAATCCTTGAGGAGACCCCTTATCGCTGCTTGGATCACATCTGGTAATAATGAAGACAAATTAACAAGATTTTGAAAATTTGGCCATATGATAAAGCCAAAGCATACGAAATCACTTTCTGCTCTTAGTCACTGGTTGTCCCAGGAAGGATCAACTTCCTGTCTTGGACTCTGTTATCTAAATTAAAGGAGAGAAGATATTATTGCAGTCTGGGTTCCAGGCTTCTGGCTCACAAAAAACAAAACACAAAACTCACTAAAGAGGGAAACTTCACCCCCAACATATCCTGTGAGATGAATCTGCTTTTCTTATATGTGTTTTTAAATGTAGTTCAAAGAACTGACAATGACAAAGTCACACCTTCAACAGGACCCAGAGGGATGGTATGGGGAGGGAGGAAGGAGGAGGGTTCAGGATGGGCAGATTCATTTTGATATATGGCAAAACTAATACAATATTGTAAAGTTAAATAAAATAAAAAAAATAAAATAAAAAAATAAAGTTTAATGTACTATATTAACTTCTTCAATGCCAATCTTAAGATTTGCTAAGGGGAAAAACAGTTGGATCATCTAAATTATTAAACTTAATGCTTGTTTCAATTCCTTCAAACTACGTTATTTAATTTTGGAAATGTGTAATTTTCTGTATGTGTGTGTATATATGACAGTCACATAGCAACATTTTCACCTAAACACTGCTTAAAACAAGTATTTATAATAATTGTATATGTTTAAGTAACAGATCCTATACTGAGTTTTTAACAAATAGAGCCATGATGACCAAATTAGAAAAGTATTTTAATTCTTAAACAGTGTTGCTGGATAGCTGAAGAGTGCCTTTTCTGTAAGAACTGCTTGTCCAGCAGAAAATCAATAAGAACAGGAAAGAATTCCACCAGCATCCCATTACAACCTGGAACAGACGATGAAACCCCACATCTGCTACAGACATTTTAACTATAGAAATGGGCAATAAACCACCGTCTTGTTATAATTAAAGGGATGGGGTATGTGAAACTATCTGGAAACGCACAAAGCATTAGACCACATAAAGTATTATGATAATTAAGGAAACATGGCTTGAGCAGTGATTTAAGCAACGGTGGTTGTACTATATAACACTGGACTGCAACCACACATCTTTTTGTTTGTAGAGTTAAGAAATCAATACATATACCTCAAACCTTCGTAGCTCCCTCTCATTTTACAATGGGCTTTCACATACACTAATTTGATTTGAGTCTATAATACAACAACCCCAGGAGGTATGCAGAATGATCATTTGCTCATATTTTAATGTGCTGAATGTAATTTCCACCAATGTGAGACATGATAATATGAACTAATTATGCCTAAAATGCGCTGAAAACAATGAAGATTGTTATTGGATAGATGGGGTTTGGGATCAAAATGAGACATTTTATTAAGAACATGCAAAATAAAATGGAGTGACCTCTATTCAAAAAACGTACAAGACAGTTATTGTTTAAAATGCTTTAGTACTCATTTTCGATAAAAAGGAATCTGGCATTATAAAAATACATAAAATAGTCATGGATTTATACCATTAATTTACATTAAGATATTTTCTGCATAAAGCAAAGTTATAAAATAGTAAAGGTATTCCTATATGAAAGATACTCCCAGTATAAAATTTTTATGCCTTTTTGTAATTTTTGTCTATCTGTATAAATAAGACATTTTATCCTTTTAAAATTCATAGTTCCATTTAAAAACATAGGCTTCTCTCTCTCTTTTAAATAAAAGTCCACTTGAGGTAGTATGTTAGAACTTGTCCTTGGTCTCATTAGTTTATGTGTCCAAGTCAAAAGACTGAAAATTTGAAGTCCTGTGGCTTTCTAAGGTCTGTTTATGGGTACATGTGTGATTTTCTTGCTGAAAATCTGTCCTTTCTTTCCCATCTTCCTCTGACTCATAGTCCAAGTTCGGGGAAGAACGAGCTTTCAAGTGAAAGGCTCTTGGCTGACAATCCGATGACTGCCCAGAGCTTGAAAAGGCATCCAGGTGAGGTCTCCTCAGAGGCTTTCCAAATGTTCCTGAAAAAAAGAAACCCCTTGAGCACAGGGCCCTTTTGGAGCAATCAACAGAATGCATTTCAAATGAAGGGGCATCTTTCCCTGTAAATATGGGTGGAACTTTCAAGTCCATGTTATGGGATTCAGGTAGATGGCTATATTCTTGTGCTATGGACACAGACCTTATAGAGTGGGGCTGAAGGCGTGTGCACCCCTCTGACACATACATCCACTGAATACAAGCAGCCCTTCTCTTCCACTTTCAGGACCTATAGTAATATTATCAGCAGCAAGTTCCCCGATAGAAGTTCCAGATCCTGTATTCACTAAAAGCCCACCATTCTCCACCATTTACAAGTAAACTGTGCCTCAGCACAGAAAGCTTCTCTCAAAATAACCCGTATGTCTTGCCCTTTCTTCCTCAGTAGCAAATAATAATTCTATTGACTCAAATTCTCTCCTAGGCCCTATAAAAATTATTATTCATTTTTTAAAAAAGGAATATAAATAATGATACCATAAGAAAACATGACATTTCTTAAAGTTGGGTAAAATCCTTAAAAATTCTAATTTTTTTTTTAGAAGTTGTGGTTCATTTTTCCACATTTCCATGCAGCAAAAAGATGATCTCAGTTCTTCCACTCAATCGTCCTCATGCACTAGATTAAAAACTTCAGAAATGAATCTCGGTGTCAGCCAGTGTCCACGGCCACCCCTGTGGGCTTTAGGATTCCAACAGCCTCCTCTGTAGGAGGCAGCCCAGCCTGGCTGACGAGTGGCTGTTGCCAGGTAGGACGCCGTCTGCACTCTGACTGTGGGTTTAGTTATAAGCCAGCAGACATCCCAAACCGCAGTCATGCCGTGCACACAACTCCACCCCAGAGGCTGCTGTAGCCCAAAACCACGTTTTCCACATGACTGACAAACTGCGATCCTCAGTCACTTCCAAAACTCTTGTCTTCAAGGCGATGCCACACACAGAGTTGCCCAGAAAGTTCCTAAGGCTTAGTGTTGGATTAAATACCTAATCAAGTAAAATCCCCATGTCTGCCTCTGCTTTTAGAAACAAGGATACTAATTAATAGGATGTCACAACAGCACCATTAAAAAAGATACATATACACACCAGAAACTATTCTTCACGTCTGGCATTCAAAACTCTCATGGCTCTCCCCCGTGCAACTTGCAATGTGGGTCTGGAGTCAAGGTACCTAATAATTTAATAAACTTACCCATGAAAGAATTACTCAAAGTAACTGATGGTGGCTCTGGACTTGGACTAAAATCTGCAGAAGACTTGTTCAGACATAAGTTGTTCATTCCAGGTCCTTCATGTTGAGAATAAGAAGAGCTGAGTAACTTCTTCGCATGAGAAGGCCATCCTGTATCACTGACGCTCTGCTCGCAGGATTCCTCTGAAGGATGAGGACATGGGTAGCATTCCTTCTTCTTTATGTAACTGGGCTCATAGTGGTCCATTAAAGCTGATCTCAGGTCAGGACCACAACCTTTTAAAAATGGGGACAATATCGGGAGACAGAGTTAATGCTTCTAGAGGTCTCTCCAGGAAACAGAACTCAAGAAATGAAAACTACATACCTGTATGATAGGCTTCAAAAGGATCTGAGCCATACACGCTCCCCTTCAAATACACAGGGCCTGAGGGTCCCAAAAAGGGACAAAGGAACGGGTCTGTGGCAGCTTCCACATCGGCTTCACTGCTGTTGTCAATGTGGCATGTCCCTTTAAAACACGTCTTAATCACTGAACCGTAAGTTCAATTACCATTTAGCCATCTCTTCACTTTTGAGTTTCCATATTTATAGATGAAAAGTTCAGACAGAATATTATACAAAGGAAATACTGCAGAAATACTGCAGAAGGGTTTTTTCAAAATTTAATGATGCCTATAGATTAGTGATTAAATAAGTTTATGATATTTTACTAGAAGAGAACTTGATGAACCATTGAACTGGATGTGTTAACCTCATCGGTGACCCCACCCCCTGGTTTCCAAGAGAAACCGATCTATGCATGGACTCTGTGGCTGAAGCAGCGATGGTTTGAGCCACCAAACCAGCACTGCCTGCTTCCTCCACAAAGTCACTGATGACCAGGATGAGGTACTGGCACTTAACCAATGACCTCTTAACGCCCGGCTCAAAGATGAAGTCAGCCAAAAAGATAAAAAACAAACAGAAACCTATCATGAGTTTTCTGCGCTAAGCAACCCAGAAATGATATTCTGGTTAGCAGGGGACCCAGCAGCTGAAGGACAAGAGACATCATGAGGGTGAGAGATGCCACAATGGACCATGTACCCGGGCAGCAGGAACTGGGCAGTCCTTGTGGGGAGTGGTCTCAGCGAGAAGCAAATGTGTAGAATGTGATTTCATACCACTGGCTGTCTCTATTCTGAGAGAGGCCTGACCTCCAGCCCCAGCACCCAGCAGACACAGCACTATCATGCGCCAGTTCTGTCCCTTTACTTTTTAAAATCCCTTTTCAGTAAACCTGGCTCTATTCAAGTGAGCTTGGGCTTCTGCTCTTTGCAAGCAAATGAGTCTAATCAGAACAACTGCTTTTATGCTTCAATCTTCTCTTCTATCTCTATGCTCTCGATCACTGCCTTGTCAAGCTCTTTGCAATTATTTGTTGAATTTTTTGTCTCACTGCTGACTAAACTGTAAAACTGGAAACATTCTTCCCTCCGAACTATGGAGTCCACCACAGAGCATATACTCAATCAACACTTGTGAGAAAAGATGCTAAAATGTCAATAGCTTCTACTAAGCACTTAATATGTGCCAAGCACCATATACTATCATTTTATCTAGTGTTCACAACAACCTAATAGGGAAGAATTATAATTGCCCAAGGATACACAGGGAGTAAGTGTCTGAAGTGGGCCTTGAACCAAGCTGATGCTCTTATATTATGCACCCTCCATTATAATTCTTTATACAGTTCTTAAAGTGAGAGTCAGAATTATAAGTCTCTAACAGAATGATTTTAAATCATTTGACTTTTGAGACCATGCATGACACCAGTTAGTGTCACTGAAGTAAGAAGAACATTCAGGGCCAAAGAACATTTACAACATAAAGGAAATACTACATCGCATGGAGGAATTAAATTTTACCTAAGCTACTTGTCTTCTTTTATTGCTAGAAACAAAGATTTTTCTAGTATTTAAAAGAAAGGCTTAGAACTATTTAATATCAGCTTTGCTAGTGATTTTGGGCCAGGTCCTAAATATATGAGTCTATCAATTCCCTGTGGAAATTAACATTGTATTTGAACTTTCCAAAGGGTTATTTCAAAATGCCAATAGCCCATGTTCCGTTTTAAACACGTACCATTACTATCGTGCTGTGGTAAGAAAAATCCGCCTCCAGAAGAAGTGACGAACTGGTGGTGGCTTCCATTTTCTGAGGAGATGTACCCGTCCTGTCTGTCCGCTAATGTTCCCTGAGATGACAAATAACTCGGGATATCAGCTGGCAAGTTGGTCTCATCTGTAATCAACAACAGTGTTCTTTGAACCAAGAATGGTCACAACTGCCACACAGGCTCCCCTGATGAATGATATATAAGCTTTTGTTTTGTTTTCTGTTTAAATCAAATCAATCTACCCTTGCAAAACCATCTTGATGGACAGCACACCAGGGCTCTGCTGCTCTGGGGCACCTCAGCTGATTTTCTGCTTTGTGGCCTGTGGGATCCTCCTCTCAAATTTACTTCTATTTTATTTTTTTAAATTTTTGTCTGCACTGGGTTTTTGCTGCAGTGCACAGGCTCTTCGGTGCATTGTCCAAGCTTCCCTAGTTGTGGCACATGGGCTTAGTGGCCCTGTGCCATGTGGGGATCTCAGTTCCCTGACCAGGAATCGAACCTGAGCCCCCTGCATTGGAAGATGGATTCTTAACCTCTCGACCACCAGGGAAGTCCCACTCCTCCCAACTTTCAAAGACAACAAATGCTTACAAAGATAAAAATAATTTTCATGAGACAGTATTTTAGATACTATCTAAGCTTGATTTCTGCCATATTCCTGACTTTGTATTATTCAGTGATAACAAGAGTTTGCCTATACAATCAAAGTCCCTTTATCCTAGATGCCTGCACACACACACATGCACATGTGCTGGCAAGGGCCAAGACAATGGCCGAGGGTAAGCCTCATGACTGAAGGCTGTTTCTGGCCCTCCACCAGCATCTGAGGGTGTGCGCTACCCGAAGCTCTGCATGGGCTTTCACAGCCCACATGCTGTTCAGATGAAGTTCTGACAAAAAGCACTCATCTTTAGCCATCAGCTTTATTCTGGGCCGGGGTGTTATTTTTAGCTAACCATAGTTGCCCAGCTTGAAACAAATGAGTCACCCTTGTGACGTGGCCTCAGATTGTGACAGACACACTCAGAAGCAAATCTCGGCGGGACAAACACACACACGACTCCTGCGCCCCGTGCCGGGCTTCTGTGGACACACCTGTGTTGGTGATGCTGCAGTCTTCGTTCCTCCGCCGTGTGTGGTAGATGATGACCACCCACACGAGTGACGTGCCCACCACGCAGCAAACCACCGCGATGATCACGATGCCCACGGTGGCCCAGCCGTCGTCGTCCAGGGACGAGGCCGTCATCTGAGGGGAGTCGCAGGTTGGGGTGGGGATCACGCTGAGGCGCACGTGGCCTCTCTCAGTGCCCAGGGTGTTAGACATTTCACACGTGTACTTCCCGGCATCGCTGATGTCAGAGTCCACAATGATTAGCAGCTGGTTGCCTGCTGCAAAGAAGTGTCTTTCGGTGACCACCAAGGGGCTGTCATCCTTGGTCCAGTTCAGCCTGGGGGGAGGGCTCCCCCCTGCAATGCACTGCAGGACAGCCGTTTCCCCCTTGGTTACAGTTCGATCCAACAGGGGCCGCAAGAACGACGGTGTCTCTGAAATGACAAGTTAGGCTTTTAATCTCTGACATGAAGTTAGGGTTTACACAGCATAAGACCTCGTGCTTCGATTTATTCAAAGGGGAGCTGAAACTGGATTCTCCCACAGCTTCACGCCCATGCCTCTTTAAAACCTTGAACATGGATGACATCTGGGCTTTCATTTCATCACTTGGCTGTCATCTCCTTATAACACCAGTTAAGGATAATATTTACTGTTTCTCACTTAGTCTCCCTCATTCTTGGCAAGGTTGGGGAATGATGGAAGTCAGGCAAAGCAAAACATTTTAGACATATTTTAGAAATAGAAAATGCATAAAAATAATATTAAGCACAAGGGTGTGTTGATGGATGAAAAACATCAGAATGTTTAAATTTTTAAAGGGAAACTTTCTAGTGCTAGATGTCCCCACCTGTATTAAAATTCTGAAAATAATTTACTTTTATTATTTGGTGTTCATAAGGTTTACCCTGATTTACTCTTTCAAAGATATACATATATGATTAACATGCTCACATTTTTAGAAGGCATCTATTTAGGTAAATGATCCTGATGCTGGGAAAGATTGAGAGCATGAAGACATGGGGAAGACAGAAGATGAGATGGTTGGATGGCATCATCAACTCAATGGACATGAGTTTGAGCAAACTCCAGGAGATGGGGAAGGACAGGGAAGACTGACGTGCTGCAGCCCATGGGGTTGCAAAGAGCTGGACACAACTGAGTGACTGAAGAACAACAAAGTAAATGATAAAGGATGAACTCATTTCTAGAGTGGTATGGGAGGCTGAGGAAAAGAGGCCCCTCTGAATTTATTCAGATATTTTTTTTTTTTATATTCTTTAAACTGTTAAGACTTTAAGTACAGATTATATAATGGAAAGAGTAGAGAAAGGTAATTCCAGAAAAAAGGGAGAGCATCAAAGCATTACTCTTCTCCCTCCTCAGAAGGGAGGGGGCAGATTCATCTCACTGCCCACAGGTCTGAAGGTGTGATGTATTCCCCGACCTGAAAGCTTCTGAGAAGCCAGTGTCGCCTCCAGGAAAGGGCACTGTCCTACAGATCAGCCCTCCCCGTTCCGAGTTCTGGCACTTCTTAGGGCCTTTGGGTGAGCTGGTATCCTAAGGACTAATATGCATCACAGAATCTGAAAGCATCCACTCACCGAGGACAGTCAGAGTTGCATTTGCGGAAATGCTGCCGGCACTGTTTTGGGCGGTGCAGCTGTACACCCCGATGTCCTCTATCTTCACATCCACAATGAAGAACACATCATCCTCAGGCATCACGTGCATGCGTCTCTCCCTCGCGGCCGGGAAGTCCGTGCCCCCGTCTTTCTGCCAGGCTATCTGAGGGGCTGGGTGTCCCAGCGCAGCACACTCCAAGCGGGCCATGGCCCCGGCACGGATGGTGAGGTCCATGGGGGTTTTGGTGAACGAAGGAAGCACTGAAATAAGAAATACAACATGGGGGCATTAGCATTCTGGAGTTAGGGGGTTCATTTTCATCCCCCCCTCAGCCCCCGCTTTTTTGGGATACTTGCAAATGTCCCTGACATAGTGAGACAGGGGTTGTTTCCAACTGCAAGAGATGGAGTGATCAAGAAGCTCCTCAAGGTTACACAGGTACAGAAATGACCGAGTCAGGATGAAACAGGTCACCTGAGCTTCACACTGATGGTCTTTCTGCTATTTTCCAGCCACTTAGTTTCCTTAATAATTATCTATGAGACCTTAGGCAAATCAGTTCATCTGTCTGTACCCTAGCCACTCTTTTATTTTTTTTTAAAGTTCATCCTGGCTCTAACATTCTATGACTTTAGACATGCATTTTACCCTACAATTTTCTGTTCTGTGTGTCAGGCCTCAGCAGTTATTTGTGGAATGAACACATCAATGAGCCATATCTTCTACTATGGACAATAAAAACAATGAAATGATAAACTTCAAAACTGTCTACTTGCCACACAAAGCACAGGCTGAGACATCTCATCAGCAGCAGCTAATTGCTTACTGCATCTACTGAGCACTTACTCTATTCCAGGCATTCTGCTGAGTCCTTTACACAAATCAGTTTATTTCACAAGTATACCTCTGTAAGGTAGGTACTATTATTCCTATTTGAAAGATGTAGAAATGGAGATACAGAGAGGTTAAGCAACTTGCTGAGAGTCCCACAGCTGACAGCAGGAGAGGCAGGACTCAAACCGAGATCTCTAAGCTAAAGGTGGTGTGTTCTGTTGATGGGAATGTAAACTGGTGCAGTCACTACAGAAAACAGTATGGAGGTTTCTTAAAAAACTAAAAACACGGTGACCTTATGACGACCCAGAAATTCCACTCCTTGGGCACATGTCTAGAAAAGACGAAAATTCGAATTCTAAAAGATACATGTACTCCAATGTTCACAGCAGTGCTATTTACAATAACAAAGACATAGAAACAAGCCAAGTACCCTTCAGCAGATGATTTAAGAAGATGTGGTATATACATACAACGGACTAGGAGTCATTAAAAAAGAATGAAATAATGTCATTTGCAGCAACATGGGCGGGGACCTAGAAATTCTCATACTAGTGAAGCCAGTCAGACAGACAAAGACTATATCACCTATATCTGGAACCTAAACAAATAACACAAATTAATCCACGTATATAAAACAAACAGACTCACAAACACAGAAAACAAACTTATGGTTACCAAAGGGGAAAGGGGATGAGAGATAAACTAGGAGAATGGGATTAACAGATACCAACAGCATAAAACAGATAAGCATCTAGGATTTCCCATAAAACACAGGGAACTATATTCAATATCGTGTAATAACCTATAATGGAAAATAATTTGAAAAAATATACATATAACTGAATCACTTTATTGCATACCTGAAACTAACACAATACTATAAATCAACTATATCTGAATTTTAGAAAAAGGTGATATCCTTTAACTCTGTTCTTCATGGTCTTCCTCATCAGATCAAGCACACCACGAACTCTCAAAGAACAAAAAGTGTATGGTTTATCTGGGTTATAAGCATGGGGTCTTCAATACAAGAACAGCTAGCTCAGGCACACATACCAAGAATATTAATAATGTGGAGTTGAGAGGTAGGGAAAGGCAGGGTTTAGGTGGAGGACTCTGAGAGCAGAGGACAGGGTTGGCAATAAGAGAAAGAGAAGAGACCAGGTACTTTCTGTTTCATAAAAACGTATCTTTAAATGCAAGAGGAAAAGTCAGATCACATACTATTTACTGTGAGCTTGGCTTTGACAGAGTAGGATGAACCGAAGTGATTGGAGATGACACACTGGTATTTCCCTTCACTGGTAAATTCCACATTACGGAGTCGAAGAATGGTGGTGTACTCCATCACCTCGCCACCTTGGGCCCGGAGGTGTGCATAATTTTCCATTTCAGCATCGTGCAGTAGTTCATTGTCTTTTTTCCAAGCGAAAGTCATTGGGGAGTCACTGCTGCTGGCAGCCGAGCAGATAAAACTCAAATTGGAACCTTTTATCGCCGACTGCGTTTCTGGCTGAACCGTGATCTGGGGTTTAGGAAAATCATCTGTTCAAAATGGAGAGGAAGAAACAAAACAGCTTTAAAGCTTGAGAGTCCAAATGCTACTCAGATTGGAACACCAAGAAACTCAAAACAAACAGTGGCTTAGGTTTTACACTTTGTGTATGTTTCACAGATGGACTAGCAGTCCCAGTGTTGAAACAACAGGCTGGGAGAGAGTGTATAAAGTCATTCATTCATTCCAAATAGAGACTGAGACCTATTTACACATCACTAACTGAGAGGAGACTGATATTTTGGAATACAGTTTACTCCAGACCTCCTGTCTTCTTTTTTTTTTTCTTGCAGAAATACAAGAAGAAATTGGTTAAGACACGTTCAGGCTCATGGATCACCTTTAAATGCCACTATCAGGAACTGCATTTTCCCCCATGTTCTCCACAAATAAGAAGCAAAAAAATAAGAAATCTAATTTCAATTATGATAATCTGTATCACTAAAGACAGCAATAAACATTCCATTTACCAAAACTAGAACTCTTATTAAGTGTTAGTCACTCAGTCGTGTCCAACTCTTTGAGACTCCATGGACTGCAGCCCGCCAGGCTCCTCTGTTCATGGAATTCTCCAGGAAAGAATACTGAAGTGGGCAGCCAGTCCTTTCTCCAGGGGATCTTCCTGACCCAGGGATAGAGCCTGGGTCTCCTGCATTGCTGGCAAATTCTTTACCATCTGAGCCACGAGGAAACCCAAAGAGCAGTCATTTTTAGGTAGAGCAGGAGAAAACAAACCTGCAGTGAAAGACAAAGCATCCCTCAAGCTCTCTGTGGGCCCCTGGTTCCAGCCTGGAGTTTAGGGTGGACAGTCCATCAGGCCGCTGCACTGCACTGTCAGAGCTACATTAGAATTACAGATAAGCAGCTCTGTCATTACAAACAGTTATATTTAGTTCTGTTACTTTTTGGAAAAGTTACCTTTCTGAACTTCAGTTTCTCAGAGATGGTCCACACCCAGAAGGAGGCATCTTAAATCAACCAAATATATTATTTGGGTGCACTGAAAAAATGATGCACGCATGTGTGTGCGCGTGTGTGTATGTGTGTGTATGAACAGGGTATGGAGAACCCTTTGACAACTCCAATGCAGCTAATTTCCAATGCCACACCTGCATGTTGTAACCAGGATGGTTTCTTTTTCTGTAGGACTGTTCTAGAATTCTCATCTGGTAAATCAAGGTTCAGATTCACAATGGAGGGAGTGAAAAATCCATGGATGTGACACACACAAAAACACACACCTACACCTATGTATTTCTCAAAGTAACAGAGAATTGTATCTTGAGACTAGAGAACTCAGAAATAAAGACCACGGAAAAGGAATAGCTTAGGCCCTTACAAACGAATGCCAAATGCTTATTTAGATCCAAAAGCTATATCAGATATTTTATTTGCAGAAACTGTTGGCACCACTTAATGAAGCAATGCAAAAAAAAAATGTTTTTCTTGTAGTTAACTAAACAATTGTAGGCAAAGCAGTTTTAAATAAAATTTAAAGGCAAATGAGTTGACTCATTGGAAAAGACTCTGATGCTGGGAGGGATTAGAGGCAGGAGGAGAAGGGGACGACAGAGGATGAGATGGCTGGATGGCATCACTGACTCGATGGACCTGAGTCTGAGTGAATTCCAGGAGTTGGTGATGGACAGGGAGGCCGGGGGTGCTGCAATTCATGGGGTCGCAAAGAGTTGGACACGACTGAGCGACTGAACTGAACTGAACTGAATGCAGTAAACAGGAGACTGCACCAGAGAGATGGAAACCTGGGTATCTGAGCCAGATCTGCTAACTAGCTCTCTGAAATTGGGTAAGCAGACATCTATGCTAAGAGGCTTAGATGTGTAATAAAACAATGGACCTTAAATTTATTTATAATAAACTCAAACCTTCTGTTACTTGTAATGTTTTACTCACCAACAGTAAAATTTTAGATAGTAACAGTGACTCAATGGACATGAATCTGAGCAATCTCTGGGAGACAGGTGAGGACAGAGGAGCCTGATATACTGCAGTCCATGGGGTTGCAAAGAGTTGGACTCGACTTAGCGGCTGAACAATGACAATAAAATTTTTAGTAGTCTATAAATCACTAGCTAATAATTGTCTCTTTCTATTCCCTGTAAACATCTGCACAAGATTCAAGTCAGTCTCTTCACTGAACTCAAGAGAACCTCTCAATAACCCCTGGATCTGGGGAGGGCAGACAGCAGTATTCCCATTTCACAGATTAGAAGACTGAGATTTAGGGACCTGCAATTACGTAGCAGGGTTGCTGCTATCCTCCAATTCTCTTAAGATAACAACAGACCACCCTGATGCCAACACAAAGAGGAAGAAATTACAGAAAAAAAATAAAAACTGCAATCATCAGCAAACTACAGATCCATTCTCATCTACCTCAGCAGAAATAAGAGCTCATTTAGGGTATATAAATTTATGCAAATCCTTTCTTTGGACAAATGGGAGGAAAAAAAAGAAAAATGAATAAAAGGCAAAGACCACAGTTCCACTCACCACACACAAAGCCATCTGGACTAACAGCAAAAATACTTCTTCCCTTCAACAGCTGAGGATGGGCACAACTGGCATTTACGAAGCTCTGAAAGTTGTTTTCCGCCACCCACTGTGGGAGCCATTTCAGTTGGCAATCGCACAAAAGGCTTGATGTATTTAAGTGCCTGAGGAGAGTAATTACATTCAATCTGTTTTGTATGAAATGCAGATTTCTACAAGTAAACTAAATTCAAGTAAATATTAACAAAGCATTGAATGGAGAAACCAAATACACACATCCCATGGAATAAATATTCTATAATGCATCTTAAAATGCAAGGCAGGGAACTAGCACTATTTTGTTGGTGGTGGTGGTGCTGTTCTTATTGATGGGAGACAAGTATAGCAACGCTGAAAATATCTCAGTACTGACAACTGGTTACGATGATGAGGCATTGCGCTATACTGGGTCTCACAAATTTAAATCGCGTATCTGAGAAAAAGAAACTCCTCTTTGCAACAAATGGAACAAAAACCCCACTCCTCCTGCTTTCTGGTAATAAAAGTTAAGTAATGTGATGAACGTGCCACATGCTTTCTACAGATACATAATCCAGGATGCCCCATCCCTTGACAGTCGGCCCCTCAATGCTTTACGTGAAAACTCTTGGAAAGAAAAGAAATGCTTACAGTTGTTGAAGCTTCTTCATTTGTGAAAAAGCATTGCCTTGTAATGACATGATTGCGTTGTCACTCAGGTCTCTGAAAAAGCCACCAAATCAAATACATGAGAGGAAATTACAGTCGCTGTGTGCCTGCAGGCACAGGCTGGGCCCATGCTGCCTACCCCCAACCCACCCCCAAAATACTCTATGTGCTGAAATGCACAGATAGGGTGATCCGAGGACTCATCAGGAGGCTTGTGTTCAAGAACAAGGATATCTGATTCAGAGGCAGATTCCGTTATGGTGAGAGAGATTTTATATCACCATATACAGATTTTTTGACTCTTAAGGGCCTAACCTGTTCTGCCGTGTTATTTTCTTGTATTTCTCATTATTCAAATTAGTAAACTTTAGAAACTTAAATACACATTTAAAATTCCTCATAATTATGCTTTTAAAAAACCATCACGTATAGAATATCTTCTATGACATGCAACCACGTTAAGTGATTTTTGTTTACACATTATTACATTTTATTCCTCACAGCAACACAAAAAAGAAGATGGTATAACCACCTTGGCTCGGCATGAAAGGGGCAGATAAGATTTGAACTCAATTATTTTCAATTTCAAAACGGATGTTCTTAGTCACTAGCCTCTCCTGATACATACAACTTACTGATGGGGAGACAGGTAGGTGTTCAGACAAGAGGTACTTACTAGAACAAACAAACAAACCAACAACCACTTCAGGCAGGACGTTCATAAAATGAGAGAATATTCTGGGCTGATTTTTTTTCCCACTGGTGCTAACAAGCAGTCTGAATTAAAGTCCTCACCGCCTGTACTACTCTGTTTTCTTTTACAGGATTCAGAGTGGACAAAGGGGATTCTGAATGAGATGAGGGGCAAGAGAAGACAGAATCAAGGTCCCAAACGTGGGCAAAGAAAGACGCTGGGAGAGTTATGAAGGTTTAGGAAACTGAAGGAGAAGTTAATGCTCCACGGATCCACTAATTTCACTTTCCCAAAAGTGCAAGGCTCAGATGACAAACCCTTTTGGCTAGTTTCCCTTTGAAAATAACTTGTTTCAGGAAGCCCAGCAATACTGGCCCGCCCTTCCAAATTTTGCTCTGCACAGTCACCCCACTGTAACCCGGACTGCGGTACTGCTGCCATGGCTGGCCGTCCAGAGCTTTCTGCAACCCAGGACTCAAGGGGAAGATGACAAGAAAGTGGTGCAGATAATAACTATGCACACAGCACCAGTGACGGTACAAACCAATTGTGTATTTTAAATAACTTCTACTGTCCAGGTTAATAGATAATAAAACCTTCGGCTATAAACATTACAAGTCAGGCTGGACACACTGTATACTGCTCCAGACTCCCACTGTACATATCAATACATACATTCACCCATGGTTATCAGAAGCTGGCGCTCTGTGCTCCTGCAGGTGTTGACTCCCACTGAAGCTGGCTAGCTTCCGCTCTTCATACCTGAAAACATCTGTGTCCCTAACTGTCATTTCAGAAATGTGTGCCTCCAGCTCCCGGGCAGGCTGAGGTTGTGAAGGAGACAGCTGCTGTGATGGGAGAGGCTGCCCTGGTTTGAGCCCAGCTCCTGCCAGCTGCTAACTTAGAGGTCAGTAGCAAAAGAGAATGAGAAAGAATAAAAGAAGGAAAAACAGGCTGCATGCTTTTTATAATTAAACAACAGCAACAACAAACAAAAGTTCTCCAAGTAGTGTTACAACTCTCCAGTCACTCGCAGGAACTGGGGGTTGGGGGGCTGGGAATCGTCTTTATTGATCTTGCAAGTAACCCTCTTAACTCTTCAATTTAAGGAAGGAACTCTTAGAACCTCCATGTCTTAACTTAAAAATTGAAATAACAATAGCTGTTAAATAGTTTTCTCGTGAGGATTGAAAAATATAAATACCTGACATAATGCTTGATGTGCAGTGGGTACGTAAGAAATAGTAGTTTTTTAAAAAAAATTAAATATGCCACTGCTTGAGAAACATAACTAAAGAAAACCCCAAAATGATGGAAAGAAACACCCTTAAATGCAAAAGAAACATGTATCTGTGCACTCACACTTTCATACAGGTATAGACAGACAAGTAGGTAGGTAGGTAGACAAAGGATGGATAGATGTGTACATTTTATATGAGAGGATACCAACAAAATTACATTCTAGTTTGTGTGATCTTCCATGACAAATAAGAGGATAACCACTGCAGACTGTCTTTTAAGGTAACTAAACTCCTGCTACTCACAGATGTTCTAATGCATCCAAACCAGTGAAGGCTTTTTTGGTAATGGATCGAATCCGGTTTCCCTGGAGTATTCTTTAAAAAAAAAAAAAAAAAAAGTTATAATATAACAGTTAGTAAAAAGCCATTTTGGAGTGCAATTCTCATGAAAAGAACTGCTCTTTAAACCATTTGTGAATATTCTATTTTCTTCAATTAAAAAATACATCCTTAAAAAACATATCCATGATACTGATTTCAGTTCAGCATGGTTGCAAAGCACTTGACAGAGAACCCAGCAAAAATAGGTATTCAAAAATTACTCTGATGGGTAAACCAGTGATTTTTTTTAAAGAGGCAGAAACCTATTCCAAGTAAAATGTCTCAGAACACTCATAAATAAAGCAGGTAACAGTGGAGACTGACTGTCTCCTTACCCACCCACTCCATGGATACCTTCATTACTCACAGAAGTTTAGAACTAAATGGATGTCAATTTGAAAGTTACTCATTTAAAACACAGAATTTGCCCATCTGCAAGGCCATTTTGTGGCCAAATAGAAACATGTTTTTATCCTGTACTGCTTGGAATCCACTGATAACCCACCAATGATCAATGGTCACTGGATCACCTCGTTTAAACATTCCTGTGACATTTCAAATTCTGAAGTTAGTAAGTGCACTAACCTTTACACAACAGTAATCCCAAGAGTCTAAGCTCTCAAGACAATTGAAAATTCTTATCTGGATATTAAAATCAGCTGCAATAACCCAGTTTCAGAGTAAAAGCACTATAATCAAGGAAGAAAACCTAATTAATATACTTCCTGTATAACAGCAGTCATTTGGGGAAATGATAAAAGGTATCAACCAGATTAAGCACCTTTTTTCACAACTCTTTAAAGATGTCAACTTGTATGTGGAACTGAGTCTGATTAAGATAAAATGTTTAGGGAACACCCTGGTGGTCCAGTGGTTGGACTCAGGGCTTCAAATGCTGTGACCCCGGGTTCAATTCCTGGTTGGAGAACTAAGATCCCTCAAGCCATGTAGCATGGACAAAAACAAAAAACAAAATGTTTGGGTCAAAGAGTGACACAAATTATGAAGCAAATCATACTCACAGGCGCTTCAGTTTGTCAAGCCCAGAGAAAGCACCATTCATGTCCTCAATGGTCCAAGAAATTTCATTATTCTTCAGATCTCTAGTTAAAAAGGAAAGATACTGAAACTGGTACCAGATATGTAACAAAAGATACAGGCCTTTTTTTTTTTTTTTTTAAATCAAAGTGGCCCAGATGAGATTGGGTTTTTTATTTATGTAATTAATTAATTTACAGTTGCACTGGGTAGGTCTTCACTGCTGTGTCTGGGCTTTCTCTAGGGTGTGTGGGCTTCAGCAGTTGTGGCCCTTGGGCTCTAGAGTAAGGGCCCAGTTGTTGTGGCTCATGGGTTTAGTTGCTCTGTGGCATGTGAAATCTGCCCGGATAAGGGATCAAACCAGTGTCTCCTGCATCGGCAGGTGGATTCTAAACCACTGTGCCACCAAGGAAGCATTCCCTATTAGAGACATGCTTAGAAAGCAAAGATCATGTAATTTCTAATAAATCCCTCATAACTCCCCATATCATCTCTGTCCCTTTCAAAACAATAGAAAACTCTTTTTCTCCTCAACATACTTCTGACCTCCTCCCTCAACAACATTTTACACTTTTGCCTGAAATTAGGATAGTTGACTCTGGTCCTATGAACTCCTCTATCAAGATGACTAAATTCTGAAAGACTTGAATAGCCTGAAAAATACGGTGAACTTTAAAACCACCGTTCCAACCACACAAGGAGCAGGTTGCCAAAGCATACAACATACTTTTCAATTATGTAATGCTTCAAATAGTGTACAGAGCAAAAGTTTCTGACAGTGCAAAAACCCAGAGCCCATTGCACAACATTCAAATGAATATTTGAGAGGTTTGTCAAAGGTCAATTAATCCCACTCTCTCTTCCTTCTCTTGGGACAGAGATCAAGTCTGGATAGAACTGGTCTCACAAACAGGCATCTTCCTTTGCTGCCCTTTGTATATCTTTCGTGCTCTGGGTAATTTTTAATCTGCATTTTTACGAAGAAAAAATTAGTGGATTTAAAATTGTTTGCCTCTTGAGCAGTTACCAACTTCCTGGAGATCCTGAGAAGGCTAACTGTAATCACCTCACCAATCTGATCACTGTTTCTTCTAATCCCTCTAAGAAGCACATATGGATGAAATGACTGATTTTAATCAAACTGATCTGGGAAAGATTAAGACACTTCTTCTGAGGCTGTACACATTTCCTTCACAACAAAGGAAATCTGCTTGGAGAAAAGTAGGTATGCTTAGGAACCAATCAGCTTCATGCACAGAGAGCAAAATGTGTAACTTGCAAAATGTATAACTTACAAAGTCTTCAAGCTGGAAAGCCCCCGGAAGGCACAATCAGCAATGTAGTTGACTCTGTTATTCCCAATGTGCAATGTATTTAGCAAGCTCAGGCCCAGGAAGCTTGAATCATCCAACCTCGATAAGTGATTGTACGTTAGGTCCCTGTAAAGAGAAAACGAACAACAACAACAAAAAATCAACAATAGCTTTTATTTTCTAATTCAAAGCAGTGATTTGTAGAAAAAAACAAAACAGGTAATATATATTACCACAATAATCCTTATTTTAAAACTCCTCCTTCTTAATAATACTCAGATAAACATTATTTCTAATCCTAGTAGGTAAAATCTTTTTATTTGAAAATCACCACCATTGCTTTAGCCCCTGTGCCACAGAACTGAAACAGCAGTTGCTGAAGTTGAAGCTAGCTTCAACTTCTCACAAGAAAACTATGCCTAGGTTGCATGTGAACAAAAAAGAAAAAAGCTGTCACCTTGGAAACTCTGTTATGAAAATTTCACAGATCAGTGGTAAGAAGCTCATGCTCTGGCATGATTCCTGCTCTCAAACCTGAGGAGAATAGCAGGCTACTCACAGCTCACTGAGTTTCTGGCAGAACTCCCAGGCATCAGGGCTGATCCTGCTGATGGCATTCTGACTGAGATGAAGTTCCTGCAGCATCAGCAAGCCGTAAAGCCAGCCTTTGGTAATCTCTGTTAGGTTGTTATGGTCCAGCTGCCTATATTGACAACGACAGTCAAAAGCAAGATCCTAAGTTTATTATCGAGACTCTTCAAAGGGGACATGATTACGACCTATTACATATGCCTAGTGGGGTGTGTAGCTTTTGTTATACAGAGATATCACGACAAAATACTATGCTTCTACATTCCCAGTCACAACACATGAAACAAAACTAAATATTATAAAATTATCAATGATGAGGCTGTAACACAGGATTTCAAAGAAAAGCTGCTGAAAGCTTACTGAGCATTTCAGGATCACACTGCCTGAGCAGGAACTGACCACCCACACTTACAAGATTTCCATGTTGCTCAGCCCCCAGAAAGCTCCATCCATAAGTCTTGTCACTCCGTTTCTTTGCATTTTCAGAGACTTCAGAGCACCAAGCCCTTGGAAAGTGAGCCCATCTATGTTTTTAATCTTGTTTCGGTTGAGTTCACTGCATTGGATGTTAAACAGTTAGCTTATACGACAAATTCTGGAGGCAGTAATAAAATGTGACATACGACAATACAGTTAAACTAGCCTGCATTAAATTACAGAAGATACTTTAAATTTCTAAACATTTTTATTGAGAAGAATTTTGATTTATTAGCAGTGAACAAATTTCCTTCCGACACATGGGATGCATTTTCAGAATGATAAAACACGGACACCAGACTGCACTTGAAGTTTCTAAACTGTTGTCCATTCAGTGTAGAACTAAACATATTAATATCGGTTTTTAACGTTATCCAGAATGGGAGTACTGAATATCATGTTAAAACATGAGGTCTATTCAGGAGCAGGATCGTCAAGCTTATCCTGTTCAACCGCTTACAAAAGTTGATTTCCCTCTGTCACGATTTGCCCTGTGTTTAATGCTTTCTCTTTGAGGCAGTCATTCTTAATCTTGTTGGCACCCTGGAAATACCTGGGGAGTTTTAAAAAATTATTGAAGCCTGGATCCTACTCCCAGAGGTTCTAATGTAATTGGTGTAGGGTGTGGTCTGGGCACTGGGATTTTTATAAGCTCCCCAAGTGTCTGTAATGTGCAGCCAAGGCTGAAAACCACTATATTGTAGGAGCCTGTTCAGAAGGCTCCACCGTTACTAATGAGACAGTTCTTTGTAGCTCCTTAAGCTACCAGGGCCCCTGCAGTCAGTTGCTGGTATTATCCTCGCCATCTGCAGCTCCGTGGACAGTCACATCTTCACTGCCATCATGATGTCTCTGTACGGAGGTTGTTCAGTGACTACATCCTCCACTCTTAGGAACACCCAACCTTCCTTCTCAGGCAGAAGAATGCATTGGGTGACTTCTAAGGCTCTTTCTGATTCAGATTCTACACCTCCAGCTCTCAGAGAAAAGGCAGCTACATCCTTGCTTCTAAACTCCTTCTGCCACGTGGTGGATTTTAGGGGGGAGATGCCAAGGGTTTAGAGGAGGTGAGGACACCATATCTAAGAGAACATTTTACTTACAGGTGTTGCAGTTGGGGCAGTTTAAACATCTTGGGTGGAAGAGCTGAGATTCGGTTTCTGTTCAGCTTCAACACCAGGAGTGTGCTAGCCAAATTGTCAAAATACCCAGGTTCCATGGATGTGACTCGATTGCTGTTGATATACCTGTTGAAAGTCTGAAGCTGAGTTTCTCTTTGGGAAGTTAAAGTGCATGCATACTCTGTACAGAAACACTTGTTCAGAGGGCTGAGCCATTATTTGTTACAATGGACATTAAAATAATTAACTCTTTAGGTGCTGAAGGCCAATATCAACTATGATTCACATATTTCTAGGGAAAGAGTGAATAAAACATTTGAAGATTACAAACATCTGTTAGAGACGCTTATCTAATTTTTGTGAAATTCATTTATTAATAAAACACACCAGTGGCTTACTTTCGATTAATTTTTTAAAGAAGCACTTGGTTCCTCTAGGTAGTCAAAAGAGATCTCATTTTTTGCAATCCAAAAGTGTAAAAAGTAAATGAAGACAGTGGTTAAAAAAAAAGTCTCTATCTGGTCTCTATCATAAAAGTTGTTTCTTTTATAATGTAGCACAATATTTTCATCACAGGTGAAAATTTTGTTAAAAACAACTTGACTTACAGATACTTGAGTTGTAGGGGTGGAAGTGCAGTTTTAAGTTCTGAAATATTATTGCCACTCAGGTCCAAAGTTTCAAGGGACTGAAATTGTCTCAGATGTTCAGGTAATATTTCCACAATTTTGTTTCCAGCTCTGGATTTAAAGAATGGCACAGATAACAGGATGAATGGTACAACAATCTGAAAGGTGAAAAATACTATTTCTAACTTGTTCTTCACAAATATGGAAAACTGATTGCTCTAAAGAGCACTTTTAAAACAGCAACTCTTTAGTCACTTCAATGTTTCACTAAATAATAGACCATAAAGTTAGAAATATGAAAAACATTCCTATATAAATCTGGGTGTGTTTAACAGCTGTGGGTATCTGAATGCAATGCATTTAAACTGATTTTTTCCTTTCTGTTATTTTGTTAATGGTCTTTCTTCCTTATCATTTTTATGAAATGAGATGTGAAATGACTAGCACGAAGTTGGCATTCTGGACACTGGTTAGTTCCCTATTAATCCATTTCTACTTCTGTCCTTGAAAAGTATACATACTATAGGGGCAAATGAACTTAGAATACTCATTAGATTGGGCTTTTTAAAAGCCATCATGGACAAATCTCTTTTTCTTTAAGAAACAACAAGTTTCAAAGCATTGCTGTATTCTTCAAAACCAGTGGATATACTCCAAGGTTTTGAATATTACAAAAGTATTATTTAAGAGCACGCCAGTCTAAACAATCCCTGGGAACAAGGAGATTTTAAAAAAGCTTGACACTGTCTTAAACACCAGATCATGGTGCCCAATATGGAAGCCACACAGCTACTATAGCTCTTTACATTAAAATTAAAATTAAATGTTAAAGTTCAGTTCCATAGTCACAGTAGCCACGTCAGGTCCTGAATAGCCACATTTGCCTGCCATCAGTCAAATGGATCACTACGCATACAGAACATCCCCACTATCGTGGAAAGTTCTCCTGAAGATCACTACACTAGACCACAAATGAAAAAACAAACATAAACAAGACAAAGGCCAAGTCAAAGCTATCAAACGGTCATCAATACAACAGTTTTCAAGGGGGAGATTCAACATTAAATGACAATCTTGCTAGAAAACAGGAACCAAACTGATGTGCAAAACCATCTTAACTGTCATATCAGACCAGGCAGCTTGGGCTTCTTAGATTATCTACTAGGCAAGAGAAAATAAAATGTCAAGGGAGAGAGGCTTGGATGATGGCAGAGTGTACCTAAACAGAAGGGTCTTTTCTTCACAGCCCAAGGACAACGAAACAATCTGAAGGCTCTAAGTGGAACTTCGTATGTCATAAGTCACGTGCTGCCATTTCTAGGCATTCAGTTCAGTTCAGTTCAGTCGCACAGTCACGTCCGACTCTTTGCGACCCCATGGACTGCAGCACGCCAGGCCTCCCTGTCCATCACCAACTCCCGGAGTTTACTCAAATTCACATCCATTGAGTTGGTGATGCCATCCAACCATCTCATCCTCTGTCATCCCCTTCTCCTCCTGCCTTCAATCTTTCCCAGCATCAGGATCTTTTTTTTTTTTTAATTTTATTTTTAAACTTTACATAATTGTATTAGTTTTGCCAAATATCAAAATGAATCCACCACAGGTATACATGTGTTCCCCATCCTGAACCCTCCTCCCTCCTCCCTCCCCATACCATCCCTCTGGGTCGTCCCAGTGCACTAGCCCCAAGCATCCAGTATTGTGCATTGAACCTGGACTGGCATCTCGTTTCATACATGATATTTTACATGTTTCAATGCCATTCTCCCAAATCTTCCCACCCTCTCCCTCTCCCACAGAGTCCATAAGACTGTTCTATACATCACTGTCTCTTTTGCTGTCTCGTACACAGGGTTAGTGTTACCATCTTTCTAAATTCCATATATATGTGTTAGTATACTGTATTGGTGTTTTTCCTTCTGGCTTACTTCACTCTGTATAATAGGCTCCAGTTTCATCCACCTCATTAGAATTGATTCAAATGTATTCTTTTTAATGGCTGAGTAATACTCCATTGTGTATATGTACCACTGCTTTCTTATCCATTCATCTGCTGATGGACATCTAGGTTGCTTCCATGTCCTGGCTATTATAAACAGTGCTGCGATGAACATTGGGGTACACGTGTCTCTTTCCCTTCTGGTTTCCTCAGTGTGTATGCCCAGCAGTGGGATTGCTGGATCATAAGGCAGTTCTATTTCAAATGAGTCAGTTCTTTGCATCAGGTGGCCAAAGTATTGGAGTTTCAGCTTCAGCATCAGTCCTTCCAATGAATATTCAGGACTGATTTCCTTTAGGATGGACTGGTTGGATCTCCCTGTAGTCCAAGGGACTCTCAAGAGTCTTCTCCAACACCACAGTTCAAAAGCATCAATTCTTTGGTGCTCAAGCTTTCTTTACAGTCTAACTCTCACATCCATACATGACTACTGGAAAAACCACAGATTTGACTAGATGGACCTTTGTTGGCAAAGTAATGTCTCTGGTTTTTAACATGCTGTCTAGATTGGTCACAGCTTTTTTTTCCAAAGAGCAAGCTTCTTTTAATTTCAGGCTGTAGTCTAAAATTAAATCACCATCTGCAGTGATTTTGGAGCCCCTAAAAATAAAGTTTCTCACTGTTTCCATTGTTTCCCATGTATTTGCCATGAAGTGATGGGACTGGATGCCATGATCTTAGTTTTCTGAATGCTGAGTTTTAAGCCAGCTTTTTCACTCTCCTCTTTCACCTTCATCAAGCTCTTTCGTTCCTCTTTGCTTTCTGCCATAAGGGTGGTGTCATCTGCGTACCTCTACACATAGTCTTAGGTAAACCTCACTTAAGAGGAACATTTAGACATGAGATTGTATGTGTATCTTTGTTACCAATAGCCACATTTGTAGAGTGCTTTGAGTTCATTAATATATTTCTGACCAGAGGATTCTTGCAAATACTAATGCCCGAGGCCAGAGATTTGTTAATACTGAAACACTCCATTCAATGATGTTCAGGTAACAAAAGATGCATTAAAACGTTTCTGGGTCTGTAAATTGTTAAGTTCTTTTGCATTATTATGATTCATGTGCCTCTCACCACAGGAGCACCTCTCGTGTATTTCCACAAAATCCTCTGCTGCATCTGACACAGCACTTTTTATGCTGTTGGTCTCTTCTGCCATACTGTGAGCTCCTTTGAAACTGTGTCTCTACCCCTCAGTTTTGGAATGTGCATGTGTGCGTGCCAAGTCACTTCAGTCCTGTCCGACTCTTTGAGACCCTATGGACTGCAGCCCACCAGGGTCCTCTGTCCATGGGATTGTCCATGCAATAATACTGCAGTGGGTTGCCATGCCCTCCCCTTCAGGGGATCTTCCCAACCCAGGGATCGAATCTGTGTCTCTTACATCTGTGTTCGCAGGCAGGGCAGGAAGCCCATTTTAGAATATATAAGGAATCTAGTAACACTGAGGACATATTAAAAGCCAAGACCTATGCTAGACATTTTTCATATATTATGCCATTTAATCATAACAACATCTCTCTGGTGTTTAAATTAGGAACTATAGCTTTTAACCTATGAAGTCTAAGCTCTCCCACCTCGCAGAGTAACTCCCTATTGGTCCCGTAGCACTCCCTGAAGGCTGTTTCATTGAATACAAACATAGTTTGGTATGAAAGTGCTTACATGAAGATGCACCTCCAGAAGGGCCTGCAACTTCTCACACTTGCAAAAATGCTGAACTACTGATTCCAAACTCCTCTGGGGGTGCACACCAGCTCACTGAGCCATCATCATGCCAACACTGTGTGCCCAGTCACTCAGTTGTGTCCGACTCTTTGTGACCCCACGGACTGTAGCCTGCCAGCCTCCCTCACTGAGCCATCATCACGCCAACACTGTGTGCCCAGTCACTCAGTTGTGTCCGACTCTTTGTGACCCCATGGACTGTAGCCTGCCAGCCTCCTCTGTCCATGGGATTCTCCAGGCAAGAATACTGGAGTGGGCTGCCATTTCCTTCTCCAATGCCAACACTAAGGAGGCCCTAGAAATGGGGTCTCACCCCAGGTGGATTAAGAGGAACCCAGGAGTTTGCATGTGTTTGGCACCCAACAGAGTAGAAGGCCAGCTTCCCAATTACCTACAAATGTCAGGTGCTGCTTTTCCCAGTAGGGGAGAAAACAGGCCATACATTTTAAATCTATTCCAATAACAAAGCACTAACAAAATTCTCAAAACAGTGTTGAAAAACCTCCATGTGTTACCTCTAAGGACTGTCAGGGAATTGTCTTTTTTAACCCAAGTCATCTAAAAATCTAATGCCATTTAAAAAATAATCCTACATAAGGCAACAGGCATGGGTGATTTATATCCTAATAGCTGAACTCTGTGAAAATAGTAAGGTTAAGCAAAAGGCGGGGGGATTAGCAGTCCCATGTATAAGTTACAATTATCAAGCTCCTGAGATTCCCATAAAGTCTTAACAGACTTTGTTTAGAGTTAAGTCAGCCACGACCTCTGATTCTGACCATTTCCCGCATCTGGATTCATCATCATGTAAACCCCTTGATCTAGCTGTGAGGTACAGGGTAAGGCAAGTGAGACAATTAGTCAGTTTCTACGTCCCGGAGATGGATTCAGTCCAACAGACAAGCCACAGGGCCACAGGGTCAGGGTGTGTGGGTTTAAAAAAAAACCACATTTCGGGGGACAAAAATGTTCTCTTAAATGCATTTAGCCCAAATGTTTGCATTACCAGGATGTCCCCTCCACCAAACAGCATAGTAAGCCTGAAGTACCCCCTCTCATCTCCTTCCCTCCCTGTCTGGTCTGTAGGCACTGCCTCCCATCAACCTCTGCAGCTGGTTTTGGTCCCCAGGTTGTTTGGGCCTAGCTAGCAGAGCTATGCTTCTATTTAACAACAAGAAGAAATAGCCATAGGTTCGCAATAAATGGAGCAAACTAGTAATTGGTGGGAGGGAGAGGGAGACCCACAGGTGTCTATCACGTTGCTCAAAGAAGGCTACAAGTTAGATAACAGGCCACACAATCTTTGGTTTGTGTATTCGTTTGTTTATAAGGTAATTATGAACAAGGTATTAAAACTGCCAATTACTTGAGTGACGAATAAAATTTTCCTTGCAGTTAAAGTGTGCTCGGGCCAAAGCCGGCAATTTCCTGAGCTGCACACCTCCTAAATTGCAGTGTGAAAGTGCTCAGTTATAAATGGAGCCTGTACAGTGCGTCTTTGTCAGCGCTATGTCCCAGTACAAAAATCCCTCACAACTGCCAGGATAATGGGCCCTGTATCACAAAATTTTCACTCTGTTCTAATGGAACTGAATTAAATCCAAATACCAGTTTCATATTAGCTCTCGGATTAACTGGCAAATAACCACCTGATATGTACCAGTTTAAAAAAACAAACAAACTTGTTCTCTACCAAACAAGAAGGGTTTTTAAAAAAGACAACTACATTAAAAAAAATGAGTTTAAAAAATCTTTTTAATCACTTAAAATCCTCAAAATAAATGTATTTCATAACAGAGTGGGGTCACAAATAACCACTTGTAGGAGACAAAGATTCAATTCAACTCTAAGTTTCAATTTTTCTCCAAATATGGATAAATGCCAAAATTAATGAACACATTAAAAGCACTGCAGCTAAATAATATTTTTGGCAGAAGATGTGCAATCTTTTAACAAATAACAAAACTGTGTATCTTTTTCCATTACTTAAGTTAATGCGGAAATGCCATCCTTCCATTGAACAAAAACCTGTACTCTTAGCAATGGAAGGCATCTCAGCCTTGTGCAAATCCATCTTAAGGTCCACGAATATTTTGGTTATTTATGCTTGTTGATAGTACAAGGCGTTCCTTGGTCACATCACTGCTGAGGTCAAGTATAATCAGTCCCTTGTGGACAAATACAGACTTGGGGGCTGGGTCAGTTGGAATGCAGATGGTGGCCTTAGGCTGCTCAGAGGCCATGGGAAAAACAGGAGGCCCAGGTATTTCAGCCTTGGCTTCTCAGGTCCAACAATGATGGTCTCACTCTGTCGCTAACTTCATTTTTCAGCCTACTTTGCCAAATACCTTTAAGCAGAACCAAACCCAACTTACCACTTTTATATGGTGGTATTTGCTCTGAGTGTGCTGATGGCCTGGCAGAGAACAAGAGGGATGTCATCCCTGACCTCACAGCACTGGAATTCTAGTTGGGGGAACAGGCAGGCAAGAGGAAGCAGCCACCACAGGGACACGTGAAGACGAAAGGGCAGACTCCTAAAAAGCGGCGGGAGGGGTGTGGGCACCAGCAAACTTCCCCTGGCAAAGGGGAGGCCAGTACTCTTGCCTGGAAAATCCCATGGATGGAGGAGCCTGGTAGGCTGCAGTCCATGGGGTCCCAGAAAGCGACTTCACTTTCACTTTTCACTTTCATGCATTGGAGAAGGAAATGGCAACCCACTGCAGTATTCTTGCCTGAGAATCTCAGGGACAGAGGAGCCTAGTGGGCTGCCGTCTATGGGGTTGCACAGAGTCGGACACAACTAAAGCGACTTAGCAGCAGCAGCAGTGCTCTGAGCAGAAGCAAGGGACCTAGAGACTGTCAACAGAGTGAAATAAGTCAGAAGGAGAAAAATAAATATCGTCTATTAATGCATGTGGGCGGAATCTAGCAAAATGGTATAGATGATTTTATTTGCAAAACAAAAACAGAGTCACAGACACAGAGAACAAACATGGATACCAAAGGGGAAGGGGAGGTGGAACAAATTGGGAGACTGGGTTGACATATTTACAGTACTATGTATAAAACAGATGACTCATGATAGTCTACTGTATAGCACAGGGAACCCTACTCAATGCTCTGTGGTGACCTAAATGGGAAGGAAATCCAAAGGGGAGGGACTATACGTATACGTACAGCTAATTCACTTTGCTGTACAGTAGAAACCAACTCAACACTGCATACTCCAATAAAAATTAATTTAAAATAAAATATAAACAAAAGGGAATATTAAAAAAAGGAAGTGAGAGCAAGGCAAAGCGTTTTCCCCTTCAAGAAATGGAAGAAAGCCTTGATGGTGGGAGGTCCTGAGTGGAGACGGGAGAAACAGGAAGCACAAGAGTGAGGAGCTGGGAGGAGACGGGAGTAGGTCAAGTGGGACCCTGTAAACCACGTTAGTCATTTGGCCTTTATCTCAAGATCACTCATGCAGAGGGGCGAGGACAGAGGACTTCACATGGTGGCTGACAACAGCTGACGGACATGTTGGAGAGGCTACTCTGGCAGCAGTGGGGAGAAAGATGGGCTTGGGGACAGGCAGGAGGAGGTGCAGAGGAGGGATGGGGGGAACAGTGTGGTCTGCCTGGACACCCATTTTGTGAGGGATAGCCCCATTCTTCCTCTGGTTTGCAGGGCTCAGGCTGTGCTTTCTCCTCCACTGATATATGGGCTCAGGTTTCAAGTTCTGCAGCCTCTGGACACTGGGACCCAGTTCCCCTCCACGTGACTCACTGCCCCGTGTGTTGTCTTGTGTATACGAGAGTCCTCAAGGGGTCCCCTTCGAAAGCAGACTAGGGCCCCCTCTTGCTCAGATGTAAGATGCCACTGACCAGAATAGCCCAGTTATGGCATTTCCATGTCTGCAATCCCTAGGAACATGGCAAAATGTGTAATTCTCATGTGTGAGAAATGTGTCTGTTTGTTCTCATACTCTGAACCCTGCAAAGAATGTAAAGGTGTGAAAACTGTTAGTCACTCAGTTGTGTCTGATTCTTTTCAGACTCCATGGATTGTAGCCCACCAGGCTCCTCTGTCCATGGGATTTTCCAGGCAAGAATACTGGAGGGGGTTACCATTTCCTTCTCCAGGGGATCTTCCCAACCCAGGGATTGAACCTGTGTCTCCCATGTTGGCAGGCAGATTCTTTAGCACTGAGCCACCTGGGAAGCCCTCATGCAGTCTTAAGTGGACATAAACTGCGTTAGTTTATTTCCAAAGTTGGAGAGCAGAGTCCCAGAGTGGAAGACTCTTCGTGAGGAACCAGAATATCAAGTTTTATCACACTGGAATGCCTGAAACCAATTAATCCTGAAACCAACTAAACTGTAGCTTCTTGGTGAATAAGAGATATCTGTCAATGGTCTCAACTGTCTCCTGCCTGTTAGACAACATAAAGGCAGCTGAAGGTTCTGCAGTTTGTTGTGTAAAGTCATGCAAGTTTGGCTGTTTAGAGAAGGTATGCACATGTGGCATTTTCCTTTTAGAGAGGATATGTGCAGTGAAATTAATCTGAAACCATTTTTTTTAAACATGCTGCAATGCCCTCTTTTCTTAGAATACATTACTTTGACCACATCCATGAAGTCTAGTTCAGTTATTGCAGCCAACAAATTCCTGAGTCCATGGTCATTCCATACAACCAGGGAACAAGCACATTAACTGTACGAACTGGGACAATCGGCCAGGCCCCAAGGAAATGCTGATTGCTATATATAACTTGTAAGTCACCAGTTTAACACCATTTATAAAGGTATTACAAGTTGTAAAAGAAAACATTACATTTGCAAATACATTAAAGGTCGTTTGTATTTCCAAAAATAACCTCTCTTTTCTCCCCATCCCCACCAAAAAAAAAAAAAAAGCTTCCTTGAAAACTACCTTGGCTGGAATAACTAACCCCGTTATATTAGGCTTCTTTTAGCAAAGAACCTCTCCCGTGCAGATAAAAATAAACTGTCTCTGCTCATCTTTTTTCTAAAAATATAATTAATAAGTTTCATTAAAAGAACACATGTTTAGACTGGTCCACTGGGTCCTGTAGCATCAAAGGATAAAGCCAATTGAGGAAGCTTCTGCAAGGAGACAGATTCCTGATGAAGCATTAGTGATCTGTAAGGAGCACAGAATCCCTTCTTTCAGCTAAACACCAGTTCAATAGAAAAATATAATTATCTTTGGGATCAAGAACACGATAAAGATGCCCACAAAGTTTTAATACAGAGATCCTCCAATAATGAGGGCCCGGGTGGCTCCAACAGTAAAGAATCTGCCTGCAATGCAGGAGATCCGGGTTCAGTCCCTGGGTTGGGAAGATCCCCTGGAAGAGGAAATGGCAACCCCACTCCAGTATTCTTGCCTGGAGAATTCCATGGACAGAGGAGCCTGGCAGGCTATAGTTCATGGGGTCACAAGAGTTGGACAAGACTAAGCAACTAACACTTTCACTTTTACAAGATTGAAAAAAGAATATAGGTAAAAGAATATAGGTAGAAAATGCCCTTGTGCCACACACAAAACAATCCTTTTTTTGATCCCCCAAATATACATTCTATTCAGTCCTTTCATGTAAACAAAATTTAAGGACAGGTCCTAGAAGACACCAGGATCCTAAACAAGATACTTACTGAACAATTGTTTGAATTTGAAATAACTGAATTATATACGATAAAAATTAACTCTAATAAATTAAAATTTTTTTCCCTACCTCTCTTTTGAGGCAGGGTCTTCCACAGTCATTTTCACAGGTCAGACCACTGCTGTGACTAATCTGTGACTTTAAGTCTTCCCACAAGCTTGTGGTTTACTTGTGATAGAAGAAAATCTCTGATTCATCTTTGGTTCTCAAAACTCAAGAATTAAATAAATGGGTTCATGACCATGAAGTGACCAAATAAATCTTGATTAGTCTTAAAAACTCTAGATCAAGCTTTAGATTGGCCAGTAAGGATGTACCTAAACTGTGGTTCAAGATGCGTATGTACATCAGAAAGCAGTACCATCACTACAGCTTCCAGCCAGAAAAAGTGAACATACACTGGGATTCCACATGTCAGTCAACCTGCCAAAAGTAGGGTCTCTTTGAAGCAGCAGATCATAGCACAGTTCCCCAGCAAGGAGATTCTGATTCTGTTCCTACTTGTGTGTCTTGATCTACCATACGGAGTGAACTGATCTTCTCACTGTCAGTGGGAGGAAATGGAAGGAAAAGTCCTCTTCCAGCTCTAAGGAGTTGTGGACTGGGATGACAAATTCTGCAAATGACCAGATTCACTGCAGAGGCTTCACACAACCGTCCTATAAAACCGTAGCCTCTTACAGAACCTGGTCTCACTTTGGCAGGGGACTTCTTTCCTGTCAGAGTCCCACTGCCTGGTTGCCCAGTCTTTCTTGGTTTATTCTCATTTTCCTGAAGTATATCCTTCACTAGCTTTCTAAAAAATCAAGTGCAGAGACATGTTCTTTTTTCATACTTGGTAATGTCTTTATTGACAGCTGGCTGTGGACAGAGCTGAGACGAGAAATCCTGTTCCTTAGGATTCTGAAGACTGTTTTACTCTGTCACAACACTCAAGGATGTTAAGTCTGGGGAGCAGAAGAAACACAGCTTCTCAACAGCAGTGTTCTTAAACTGCAGCAGGCATCAGAAGTGGGGCAGAGGCCTGCTGAGGTACTGATTGTTGAGCCCCACACTCAGTGTTTCTGTGTTAGTAGGTCTGAGGGTGACCTGAGAATCTGCATTTCTACCAAGTTCCCAGGTGACACTGATGCTGTGAGGTTCACACTGGGAGGACCACTGCTGATCCTTACAGGTGACCTGCTTTGCATTTTAATTTTCCTCCTCTCAGAGCTTCTCCTTAATCGTGATATTCTAAAATTGCACAGTAAGATTCCCTCAGTATATGTCATTTTTAAATTTTCATTTGCAGGCACTCAGTATGGTCTCTCAAGTTAGAAATGTATGTTCTTTAGCTCTGGGAAATTTTTTTGTCTCTTTGATAATTTCCTCTTTTCTATTTCCATAGATGTCTCTTTGTGAATTCTATAGATTTCCTAGTTCATCCTCTAAGTTTCTTATTTTTTCCTCTCCCGTTTTCCATCTTTTTGTCTTTTGGTTCTTCTTTTAGAGAGTTTTTCAACCTCCTTCCAACATTTCTATTATCTTTTTAAAGTGTCTGTTATACTTACTTTTTAAAAAATAATTTCCATTTCCTCCTCAGTTTCAGTCTGCTATTACATTTAAGAGTCCCGTTCTTCTTTTCTGAAATATTTATTATTATTTACCACACTTTTCTTGTTTAGTGGATATATATGTTCTCTCTTCTTTCTAGAGATACAGGTTGTTTCGAAGTTCCCATCTCCCTCCATTGTCCCTGGTTTCCTGTTCCCATGTATTTCAGACTCTGACTCGACTTATAGGAATTCTATCAATGATTACTATGTATAAAGTAGATAACTAATGAGAACCTACTACATACCTCAGGGAACTCTACTCAATGTTCTGTGATAACCTAAATGGGAAGGATATCCATAAAGGGAGGGGATATATATACATATAGCTGATTCACTGTGCTGCGCAGTGGAAACTAACACCACATTGTAAAGCAACTATACTCCAATAAAAATTAATATTAAAAAAAAAAGCCAGTGGTCACTGGCTATCTGCTCATATTTAGTGAAAAGCAGCCCCCAAAAGCTGGCTGAGCAGGGTCTGTTTCACAATGGATCCATACACATCTGTCTGATGGCTCAAGCCATCCAGCCTCAAGGCTGGTGTAATAAGCCTGAAGGCTAGTCTCTAGGAAGGTGAACAGAAACGTAAGCTAAGAGGAGGACTGTCACCCTCATATTCAGACTGGACTTAACTTCCCTGATTGCAGAAGATGCTATCCTCAAGCCTCACCCCTAGCCTCAGCTGGGCCTGTGCCGCATATCCCCAAGAAGTTTTTTCAACTCTCTAGAAAGTAAACTTCCAGTTTTCTGCCTCCATTAAAGGAAGGGCGGTCACTTGGCTTTAAGTTCTGGAGGGGGAATCTGGAGGTCCATTTCACCAATCCCCCATTTTCAGTCCTATCCTGCACCCCTTTCTTGACCAGCTTTGAATTCTTGAAGCATTCACAGAAGCATTTTTGCAGCAAGAAAAGCGTTTATTTTGGGATCCACTCTCACTAAGCCATTTACAATTGGTGTTCTTGCTTGAAAAATTGTGGCATCTTTTGTTTGGACTCTCTCTCCTCCTGTTTGTCTTTATTCCTGTCTGTGTGCTTCCTTTATTTTCATTTTAAGGGGGTTCTTGTTTACAGCAGAGTGAAGCAAAAGTGCTCAGTCCACCAGGCCTTATAGGATGTTTTCAATAGTCATCTGATCATTGAATAAAACCAGCTTTTCTCTTAGATATTCAAATTAGATATTCTAACAAAAATATTAGCCTATGTAAATTTTACCTTAAGATGATACTATGAACCAGAAAACATGGCATCATTATTCTGAACGTCAAATTAGTAAAGAGCTATCATACAGAGGATTCATCCTGTATGAACATATCAGGCTAAATGAAAGTCATTTTATTTTTTCTGATACGGTCCACAGACCAATGGACTAGGAAGGAACATCACAGAATGTTTTGGTTTAATAAAGTACTTAACTTGTCCTTGTGAACAAGAGAAAGTACACGTGGTGGTGATGATCCTACAGGCAAGCGAGTTCACACGCTGAGTCTTCAGTCACAGACTGGCACAGACCTTTGGGGAAGATGCTAAGTGGCTGCTGCTAAGTCTGCTGTCCGTGTTTGTATGAATACAGATAGAGATGTGAATAATCAAGTGCACACACAGCAGGACTGCAAGTGTCATGATCCCAAGCCCTTCAACAGACTAAAATGATAGTCTAGAAGCAACTAGTGAAATTAAGCTGGGGAAAGGCAGTGTTTCGAATTTTTAATCAAGCATTTATAAAGGCCTACTTGGAGGCAGTTCTTAGGAGAATGACAACAGACTTGGGGATCTTGGCTGACCACAACTCAGTATGCGTCAACAATACATCACAGTCCTTAGAAAGCTAATTTAATCTTACACTTCATTATCATCCCATATTCTGGTCAAGAGATATGGTCCACCATATTCTGCATTAGACCACACCTCAGGTATTTTGCTCCGAGCACTGGGTTTTAGTGTCATACGAGAGGATGAGTGTAAGGGGAAGACGTTCAGAGTCTAGATCTGCACTAGCCACTGTAATAGCCACGGGCCATGTGTGGCTCTTCACATAAAATTTAAAATTCCATTCCTCAGTCACACCAGCCACATTTCACACGTGCAGTCTCCATGTGTGCAGCAGGGACACATGCAGGCCACACCATGGTGGACCACACATGTTTCCATTATCACAGAAAGTGCTCCTGGACCGCACTGGTTTAGACCCCATGTCATCCAGAAAATGGGAATTAGAACTCGTGCTAGAAGAGAAAGCTTTAAGCAGCCCTGACAAGTTAAGACTTCTAAGTGCTTGAATGTAGAAAATAGACTGGAGTTGTTCTCCCCAGTGCACAGAACTAGGAGAAGAGGCAGAAGCTGTTGAGAGAAAGAGCCCAGCTTAACAAATAAAGATTCCCAACAATTAAAACTATTCCAAATGGAATGGCTCCTCATGCAGGAGTGGGCTTTTGTCCCTGAAAGTGCTGAAGAGGAGGCTGGATAATCTCTCTTCCAGAGATGTCTCCACAGGGAGAAATGTCTCTTCTAATTCAAAGTTACAAGGACTGCATGCAAACACTCAAGACTAACAAGACACGGGTTCTGACGGATTATATAATCTAGCAAAGCATTTCCCTCACCTTTTTACTGATGTTTACATATGGACGGTGATGAAGTGAAAGCAAGATAGATAGATAGGAGGAGAATAAAAGAAAAGAGGGACTTATATGGTGAACTGCCGAATGTCCTGATTCTGTAAACATGCATTTGTCTTTAAAGAGTACTGCCCTCCCTCCCAGGTCAGGACCTTGAGCAGGACATCACGGCCATCAGTGATGAACTACAACAGCATCTTACTTTTTCTAAAAAAGTTATGCTCATTTTTATTCTAACTCTGTATGTTCATTTTGTTATAAAACCATTTAAAATTGCTTACCCACAGTAAACCTGACAGTCCAAGAATGTATACCAGGCTTATCCTGTGCTAGATGGTACTTGCCATGAATATTACCTTCATTTTACAATGCCTTCAATCTCACTCTAGAGACTACTCTATCAGCTAAAGGTTTCTGGAGAGGGAAGGAGAAGCAAGGCAGTTGCTTGGAAGTGCTAGAAAGGAGGTGCTAATATTTATAACTGCCCTTTTTTTCATGTCTTAAATTTAGTACTTAAGCAACTTGCAGAGAGAGAGAGAAAGGGAGGTGCTGGTTAGAGCCCTGTGTCATTGTTCTGGTCTCTCTAACAAACAATGAGAGCCTGAACCTCTTGACTATGGAAGACAGCACAGATTGTGAAAGAAGGAAGAGAAGGAGGAAAAGTAATGAGGCCAGGATACAGACACATGTTCAGTCTTGCCTCCCCAAACATGCAAAGCAACTGGTTGTAACTTTTTGTTTTGTCTGTCTTGGCAGCACAAGCCTCATTCAGCAGAGAGAGATCTCTGGCAGGAGTTGCATTTGATACTTCAAAGCAGCCAACAAAAGGCTAATGTAAAATTGAGGAAAAGGATGAGAAAATGGTATAGATTCAGGATAAACACTGGTAATACAGGAGCTCTTGCAGCAAGCTATACTGGAAAATCAAGTTTGAGGGCTAGCAGGTCAATTTTATGGGCTCCTAAACTACCATTGAAGAAAGGTGCCCAATGGGCCACCAAGTCAAGTCTAAGAATGTTGTCACTTTGGAAATAAGTTCTGTTAATAAAAACAATTTTAAGTGTGTGCAGAGAGATAAGAACAAAAAGGTTAACTGACTAGTTTCTTTTGCAATTAACTATATGTTAATTTAGACTGGGAAACTGATTCAGTCATTCATTCAACAAACGTGGACTGTTTACCATATGCCAGGCGCTGAGCTCCACAGCAGAGTAACAACTGGGATGAAGAAAGACAAGATCTCAGCTTTATAAGGTTTCACTCTGATGGGGGAAATGGATATGAAAGAATCACAAATATACAACAGAAAAAAAAAAAAGAGACTGAATATATAACAAGGTAGATACTATAAACAGAGAAGACATAACAATGTGGAAGGTGGACTTAGCAAAAGCTGTGGGAGGGTGAATATTCCAGGTAAAGGGATTTGAGGCAGGAACAAGCTAGGACATTCCTAGAAGTGAGGAATGATTCTAGAGAAGGCTCAATGGGAAAAGAAGACTCAGGTCACGCAGAGCATTGCTTATCTTGAGAAGGATTTTTGCTCATGACCTAAGAACAATGGGAAATTCCTAAAGGGTTTAAAGAGCCACAACATGATCACATATTTATGTTTCAAACACAACCACTGTAAATCGAAATTCAAAAACCTAGCAAACGTGTATTCTGGGGATCAGTTTATGACTAAAAGTGAGGATAAACGTAAGAGTATTACACATATGGCTCTGTGTACAGTAAGCTCTCTTGTGTGCAAAATATCATATAAACATTTTAAAACCTAATAAAAGATTACAACTTATCATATTAAGATGCTTATGTGTTTGTTTTGTAGGACTTGGGCTTAGGGAGCTCATTGCCATGAAACACAATAATGTCTGGTTTGTTTGTACTGGTGAAGGTGGTGGTCCTTGAATGCAATGTCCTTCACATATGAAGACACTAGTCCTTTTTATTCTCATATGGAGAGCATACATTTGGGGATGAATTTTCCAGTTAAGGTGCAAATTCCTTAGGCTTATCTACACCCACATGTGGGTAAAGATGGGATATAGTTTGTGTCCACTTTATTAGAAGCCTGATTCCCCAGAAATTTAAGTTCTAATTTTGGCTGAAGCTTCTCCGAAATTTCCCTTAATTTATATGATGACCTCGTTTCAAATACTAACTTATACAGATTTTGATTAAACAAACCAAAAAAAACCTGTTTTTACCTTTAAGCTTTTACCTCATGGTTATAAAATTACGTAGCTACACCATCACTTGAAATCATATACAAATGCTTGTCTTTCCCACATGCAGCTTTGTTTCTGAGCTGTGGGCTATTAAAATATCAATATACTTTAAGAGTTATAAACTGAATGTGATGAATTATTTAAATAAACTCTGTGCCAAGAAACCAGGCAATAGTCTCTTAAGTCTCCCAAACTGATTTTTCATTAATCTGATTTTGGGAATATAACAAAAAATGCACGCTCATGGACAGAATTCCCACTTGATACAGTTCTGGATTCCATACACAGATAACGTCATACTGCATTATTTGACTTCTAGTCATTAGTTCAACTCTACTCCTTTTAGCATACAGAAGTCAAGGCTCACATGATTCCCACTCCACGTCAATTTCCTTTTGTGGAAAACTAGAAGTGTGGCCCTAGCACACGGCAGGGCTCAGGGGACAGACAGCCCTAAAGGTGGATGGATAATAGGCATTTGGCAAATCATAACTGTTAATCATCAAAGCTTTGTTATTGAGTTGACTATGGCCCTTGACTCTGAATATGAACACTGCTTAATGACTACTTGAAAAACAGTAGAGAAGCAGAATCTGTGCTAAATTGAACTGCAGTGATTTCATTCCCCTGCTTTAAAAAAAAGTCAACTACTCTCCAAACCTGTAAAACACTTGAGCTGATCCCTGTCAAAGTACCCAATCTCCTTTCAGGTCCAGACCTCACTCACCCTTTCACTCTACACATTGAAAGGACAGCCTTCCTCTGCTTCTATCATCCAGGGCATCTCCTCCTTGGAGATGTCTTTATTCTTTATTGTGTCTGCCCATTACATTTATTCAAAGCCCCTGGACAGCAGAAGCCAAGTTTTCCTTTGTTCTCCAGCATTAAGAACAGAGCTTCCTCAGAAGCTCAGAGGTAAAGAATTCACCTGCTAATGCAGGAGACACAGGTTTTATCCCTGGGTCAGGAAGATCCCCTAGAGAAGGAAATGGCAACCCCCTCCAGTATTCTTGCCTAGAAAATCCCATGGACAGAGGATCCTGGTAGGCTACAGCCCATGGGGTCACAAAGAGTCAGACACGACTGACCCGCTAAGCAACAATGCAGCACATCGGAGTGCTCTGAACCCATCTTACAGTTATGTAAACCTTCAGGCTGGGAATGTTGTTCATTTATTAATTGTAGTTGAGTGGTGGTCTTGGATTAGTCATTAAGTCATGTCCAACTCTTGTGACCCCATTAACTATAGCCTGCTAGGCTTCTCTGTCCATGGGATTTCCCAGGCAAGAATACTAGAGTAGTTGCCATTTCCTCCTCCAGGGGATCTTCCCAACCCAGGGATCAGACCTGGATCTACTGCATTGCAGGAAAATTCTTTACCAACTGAGCCACTAGGGAGGCCCTTATTTGAGTGCTCACTGATTGTTTTTAACCATTTGAAGAGAGCAAAAGTTTTCCTTGACCACTCATCCCAAATGCCAAGCTCTCTCTCCCTCCCTCATCTATTGCCTCCAGGATAATGTTTCTAAATTCTTCCTTCCTCCTGTGACTCTCCTGTTTTAGACTCCACGGCGCACGGGCCCCCTCCCTGCTCCCTAGTGCACTCTGACTGTATCAGCAGCAGCTGCGGCTCCTCACGCTGTCCTGAGTCCTTTCATGTACAACCTGACACTTGATCCTTCACCGGAACCACACGAGGTGGACTGGCAGACATCTACACTGCTCCTCCCGATAAAGCAGAGTTCATTAGCTCTGCTTCAGGTCAGGTGGGTCATTAGCGTGAGTCAAAGGAAACCTGGGGGCCCCATTCCTTGCTCAGATCTCTACTTCCGCACAAGGGCCCGAGATGTCTCGTCCACTGAGATGTTTAATCAGAACCTCCTATGTGGCAGAGAATGCACTGGGCTGCTGAGGGAGCAGACATGAGTCCTACCCTGGAGTGAGACGGGTGACAAACGCCAAGGGAGAACCACACAGACTGCACTGGTGGGAGTTTCACATCTGAAGAAAGAAAGGTCATCACCCTTCTCCCAAGTCTACAAGAACAACTGTTCATGCCACACGAATTGCTAAGACTCCCTATTAGCCCGGATTATTGTCTGTAGCATATAAATCTGACCGGACCACTGAGGGAAGGCGGGACTCTCATAACTTCTTGTATCCCAAAGCATCTCCCATGCAGGAGGACATGTGATGAGATAGTACCACATCTCAGGCAGCATCAGGTTCTGAAGCCTGGGGTGGGGGGGAATCATCTATCATTGATATATCCATGAATCCTTATCCTAGTGATCCAACCCAATCGAAAAACACCGTATGCTCGTGCATGCGTGTGCCAACTCCCTTTGGTCACATCCAACTCTTTGTGACCTTATGGACTGTAGCCTGTCAGGCTCCCTTGTCCATTTTATTTATTCAAGAATACTGGATTCTCCAGGCAAGAATACTGGAGTAGGTTGCCATGGCCTTCTCCAGGGGATCTTCCTGACCCAGATATTGAACCTGTGTCTCTTACATCTCCTGCATTGGCAGGCAGGTTCTAGCATCACCACCATGTGCTCAGTTGTATTCAACTCTTTGTGACCCCAAGCACTGTAGCCTACAAGGCTCCTCTGTCCATGGAATTTTCCAGGCAAGAATATTGGAATGGGTTGCCATTTCCTACTCCAGGGGATCATCCTAACCTAGGGACCAAACTCTCTTCTCCTGTGTCTCCTACACTGCAGGTGGATTCTTTACCACTGAGCCATTGGGGAAGCCCTTGAACCCTTGAAACACTAACAAACGTATTTTTATGCAGACATGTATCCTGTCTCTCTCAATAATTCTTGTAGGGCCAGTTTTCCCTGTGGTGTTTGGACAGATCCATTTTGTGTTTTATGGTTTTGTATTCTGAATTTTTAGTTCAGGACCTGATGAAATAGTTCATTCACATGCATTTCAGGCCCATTGGGCTAGAAAACACCTCTATTTCTGAAGACCAAAGTCAGCCTCCGTGGGCTGAGACAGACAAACTTTGAAAGACAAACAGAAAGGGAGATTTTATCTACTGCACACTTTCATTTCACATATACTCCATGACATGTGATCACCACATAAGATTGGTGAGTTGAATCCTTTGGCTACTTAAATTACTTCTCTTGTGTTTTTCTTTCCTTTAATCATTATTATTGTGGTTGTTATCATGTATTTTATTCATTGCCAAGCATGCATAACTGAACACCTGTAAGATACAGGTATGCTTTTTCTCCACTGTAAATTTTTAGCCTTTGCTATGGACTAAGTCTATAGCAGATTTGTTTGAATAATACTAAGTATAGGAGCTGTTCCACAAATACTCCTTAATTCAATTCACATATTAATTAAACACTGATTGTATGCCATAGGGGATTCCCAGGTGGCACTAGTGGTAAAGAACCTGCCTGCCTATGCAGAAAACATAAGAGAAGCAGATTCCATCCCTAGGTTGGGAAGATCCTCTGGAGGAAGGCATGGGAACCCACTCCAGTGTTCTTGCCTGAAGAATTCCCATGGACAGGAGCCTGGCAGGCTCCAATCCATAGGGTCGCAAAGAGTAGGACACGACTGAAGTGACTGAGCACGCATGCGTGCATGTATGTATGTAGGTATGCCATGAAGTGAAGTTGCTCAGTCGTGTCCGACTCTTTGCAACCCCGTGGACTTCTCCGTCCATGGGATTCTCCAGGCAAGAAAACTGGAGTGGGTTACTATTTCCTTCTTCAGGGGATCTTCCCAACCCAGGGATCGAACCCAGGTCTCCCACATTAGAGGCAGACGCTTTAACCTCTGAGCCATAAAACCTGCATTAAGTGCTAGGGAAAATGAGTCAAACCCAGAGGTGTCATGATAGAGGAGGAAAATAAGACAAAATCATTTTATGGCTACATCACAGGTGAATATACAAGGCAAGAAGGGACTGGAACAGGACAGGGGAGGCTTAAGGACAGGACCCCTTCCTTCCCCCACATACCACTCAGGACACTTTTCATGGCTCCCTCCCTCACCTGCAGGCTCTGAATCAAGTGTTACCTTCCCAGTGAGCTGCTCCCTTCAATCACATTTAAAACTGTAAATCCTCCTCCTCATCTACCACACACACTCCTTTACATCCTCTCTCCCTGGCACTTAGCATCTTCTGATCACATCTTCCACTTATTTTATTTCCTTCCTTTTTCCCTGAGAAGGTCAGCCCCAAGATGGCACAACTTCTGATTTGTTCAGTATTGAACCTCCATCTTCGAACAGTACCGAGCACAGAGCAGGTCTTGGAAATCTTCAAAAATCAGCCTTCCCGACCACCCTAAAGGGCAGCTGACTCTCTATCCCTCTGCCCTTTCTTTTTCTTCACAGCCATTATCGAAGAACTGAAGTTATCTTTTAAAGTTTGTTTACTAATTTTCTCTCATCCCTCCACTTGGATGGAAGCTTCATGATAAGAGGAAGTTTTTCTGCTTTGTTCACTTGTGTCCCAGGCACACTAAACAGAAGCTGGCACCATTTGTTTCTTCCATAAATTCTGGCTGAATTAATGGTGGCTCGTTTCCACCGAGCACTCAGTCTATGGCAGTCAGGTTTCACTGTATTCTCTCCCCCAGTCTTCACAACAATCCAACGAGGTGGGCACTATTATTTCCCTCATTTTACAGAGTAGGAAGTACGGACTGTACCCTGCCCGAGGTTGCAAACTGGCAAAGAGAAGAGCTGGCAATTAACTGCAAGCCATTCAACTTGAGTTTTGCTTCTAATCACTGTTCTGCTGAACTGATGGCAGTTGCACTGCAGGAGAACGGCGCCACCATCGCTCCAGGGCAGCTGTAGTGGCTTCTTCATCATCTGGCTCCTTTAAGCCCCTCTCCTGGCCATTGCCATTCTCCACACTAGAGTCTGAGTGATATTTTCCAATGGCAAAACTGATCATCTCACTCTTCTTTAAATCTCTTCAATGGCAGTCCATCATCCATAGATCACACATGTTGAGGTCCCACTGGCAAAGTGATCAATATTTATGATAACCTCCCTAGAAGGATGATACTGTCATCTCTGGAAAAATGACAGGTTATGAAGAAAAGGATGGACTTCAGAGAAATGATCCACTTTTGAGATGATAATGAGAAAAGGCTTGTTTGGTCATGATAAGCTGACTCTATCAGTAATTTAGAAAGATTTATGTAATAGCAGAGTCTCAGCAAGGTAGATGTCTTAAAATGGATCTACTTGGGCCCCACCAAAAAGCATTAATCTAGGTACATCTTTGACATTCCTTGACTTAAATCTTTTCAGGTCTTAAGATACCAGGCAAAGCATCTGCATTTTGGACAGTATCATATAAACCATCAGTCAAGATAAGACCCAACTAGCTCTACTGAATGACCAATAAGGCCTCTTTGGTTCAACAGTAATGCTACATAACTTACAGATTCAAATCTGCCCTAACTCAGGCCACAGGTTTCAAAAATGTCCAATGTGCAACTTCCCTGGCAGCCCAGTGGTTAAGACTGCCGCAACGTCCAGTGCAAGGGGCATGGGTTTGATCTCTGATAGGCGAACTAATAAGATCTCACATGTCTGCACCCCTCCAAAATAGAAAAACAAAAATGTCCAGTGCTTGGGCAGCTTATGCCACATGACAAGAAGCCAGAAGAACGATTACATCTGATAAAATCACCTTGCTTATGCCAGGTCAACAGTTTTAGTACAGAATATGCTCATTCCAAAAATTATTCCATTTCTTCCCTTAAAATATACCATCCTGCCATGTGTGGCTAAGAAATGAGGAAAAGTAAACACAAAACACAAACCACATTTTGCTCCTAGCATGTCAGACTTTTGAACTAGTGCTTTGTGGGATTCAGAGGAAAGCAAGCCTATTCAGGCTTCTCACATCCTGAAAGTTCCCTAATATGGTCAGAGATGAGTTTTGCTAGAGGGGAAGCTCAATGCTCATCCACCCATCATCCCAAGATGCTGGCATTCTAGCAGGCTTCCTTGACATTATCAGAACTGGTCCCCAACTGAAATAATCTCTGGCCAAGAGGTGACAGTTGACCCAATATTAGCTGCTGGCTCTTGCGGCTGAGAGAAGAGGAGGGTCTTACCAGGCACAGTCTTCCCTGAGTCCAACCTCTCCAGCCAGGAGGAGCCCCCATCACACAGAGCAGCAAGTGTATGGGCACTGACATTAAACCTCAGGCTCAGGGTCCCCTGGTGGTACAGCGGTTAAGAATCTGCCTGCCAATGCAGGAGACATGGGTTCAATTCCTGGTCAGCGAAGATCCCATGTGCCACAGGGCGACTAAAGCCACGTGCCACAACTACTGAAGTCTGAACACTCTAGAGCTCGAAGCCACCACAAGGAGAAGCCTGAGCACCACAACTAGGAGAAGCCTGAGCACCACAACTAGAGCGTCATCCCTGCTCACTGCAATTAGACAAAGCCCATGTGCAGCAACGAGACCGAGTGAAGCCAAAAAATAAATAAATGAAAATTTTAAAAAATCTTATGCTCAAGACTACAAATGAGTTTGTTTTTTTTTTAACACATCTTCAAATTATTTAACTTGCACAAATTACCCAGAAAAATGTTTTCCCTCACAAAATGTTTTTTAAAAATCTCAATAGAAGTCAGTCTGGGGACCTACCGAAAAAATATGGGATTTAATGGTGGTGCCATAGCAAATTTCTAATCTGCGCCACGTTATATAGTTTAACAATTTTTTTTTTTTTGAAATTTCAGAAACCTATTTAAGTACTGCCTTTCAGCTCTGGTTATTTTTCAAGTGCATCTATATAAACTAAAACAGTCTACCCTACACCAGACAGAAATTAACAGTGCTTTAGAAACAATGACCGTGTATTACAAAATCCAAAAAAAAAGCCTAGAGAAGAAAACAAAACATTTATAGAGAACAGCCAAGAAAGTAAATTTTTCAAGACACTTCATAGGTATAAAAACAATTTTTACTATGCACATTGAATTAGCAGGCCCATGAGGTAAATTACTCTTTGCAGAGTCTATGTAATCTAGGTAGTAAACAGGATCTACCATTTTATTAGAGGAACAAAGCAATCCCTGGTTAGATGCACTACAACAAATTAAGGGAAAAGAAAGTGAGATTATTCAAATTCAGGAAAGATTACTCAGCATTCACTAAGGTGAAAGGCAAACAAAAACATGAAGAGCGCAAATATTGAAGGTTTCTAATTTTCCAGATGTCATTTCAATTTTCTAATTACAAAATTATAGCTTTAAAATGTAAAACCACCAGGTTACTTACTTCTGATAGAACTTTCTAATTTCCTTACAAGTTCTTTCGCTTTCAACTCTATACCATGTGCAAAAGAATACTGTTTTCTCCTCAACCCACCCAGATTCTAAAACCCCACTGCAGACCCTCTCAACCATGAAGCATGCAACGACCCTCAAGACCCTTTCAACATGCTGACAGGATCTGCCAATACACAGGGCAAGGACAGCGGGGCGAGGAAGTGTCATTCCCTGGGATTTAAATAGGCTCCCTTGGTCAAATGAGAACAGCGAGATATTAAAGATACCAAAAGCAGTGCTCCATTCAGACTCCAACATTTTAAACAACTGGGAAAGACAAAACAGGTATGAACACTAGCATAAAAATCTTTCTTTAAATTCGGTGTTTATTTGTCAAATACCAACTTTTTCTTTTATTCCTTTCTGTTTCTGATCTTTGGAAAAACCACATCAGTATCAAATGTCACTCAGTTCTTATTCAAACAGAGGAAAGCAGACACAGCGGCTGCACCCGTGACTTAGCTGACCTGGGCTCTCAGTAAAAACAAACCTCTATAAATCACCAGATGTAAGCAATTGGGTAGTGATCACTTTAATTAATTGAACAGCTTTCCTGAAATTTACTGTATAATTTCAACCCTCCCAACACCTTTCCCAGATGCAACTAACAATGGTGGTTTTTTTCCCTTAAGTTGTTTAAAGGAGGAAAACATTTTTAACTTCGGGGGCTTAAATGTATTTTTAAATTAATCAAGATGGATGTGGTAAACTACTTCATTTTAGAAATCAAACCATGCTCCTTCAAAATGACTTTAAAGGCTGAAAGTCAAAATTATTCTAAAACATCTCCAATGTGTAAATATAAACACATCATCTGACCTAATAATACAGAAAAATGTAACACAATTTTAATCTTATTTGAAAATTCAGATATGTAAAAGGACATGCAATGATATTTCTAACTTCAATCATCTATTGAATTTTAACCATATTAAGTGAATAGTTTGATGTTTCTCAACTAGATTTCCACTGCAGGTGCCACACTTAAAAGAGGATAGCCCAATGCTTTCTTTTCAACTCCATTTCTCCTCCCCAAATAGCTTATTCTCCATGGAACTATGTAACACTGGATCCATAGATCCCATGCCAACCATTGAGTGATACCAGAATTTAAGTCCTAGTCTACCATAATCAAATCTTCTCTGTCGTGTGAAGGTGGCTTCTCTGAATCTTGGAGGTCACAGGAGCAAAGGATGGCAATGTATAAAGCATCCTTGCTACAATGATACTCAAAATTTAGGAGAGAAGAAGAGAGAGGCTAGGAAGCAAGTTAACCAGTTTAAAGGAAGCATATTGTACTTGTAAGATCTGTAGTCTAGCCCATATGAAACTGCTCCCCATGGTCCATGCAAACATACATGTGAAATCCTTCTAACATCCACTTACAAGGAGAGAAGTGTAATATTTGCTGTAACTGGTCCTAAATTTGGAATGGTCTCCAATTCATTGTTGTTCAGTTTCCTATAAATGCCAAAGAGAGAGAGAGAGAGAGAAAAGCTGATTAATTTACAATCTGTATTCCGTAAAGGTGAAAACGTTATAAATTCATTTCAAGATCCCTCTCCCAAGTTAAAGGTTTTAAATATTAGGTTGGCCAAAAAGTTCACTCCAGTTTTTCCATAAGATGGTATGGAAAAACCTGAATGAACTTTTTGGTCAACCCAACAATTATTGTAACCCAAATGCTCTTTACAATCAAATACTGTGATGGATAATATATTTGATTCAAATCTCAAACAGGAAAGAGCTGAACTCACACTTCTCGAAGGCTGTGAAGGTGGCTCAAGGAACTTGCCTTGATGAAAGACAATCTGTTGTGACTTAAGTCCCTGTGGGAAAACAAAAAACAAAAACAAAAATAAAATTGTAAGTAGTTTCCAAAAATCACTAACAGTGCTTAATGATGTGCAAGACAGAGTGGATTTACGAACTCTCTCTCAACACCAGCTACAACATGAGAAATAATTGGTCCGTCCTGTCCATAAACTAGAGGGCAAAATCCAAAATACAAACTCTTGAGGACAAAATTAGTTTAGGAGGCTGGCAGATTCAAATGCTCCAAGCCCGCAAATGTTTTAGGAGATGGTTTTTGGCCCAGGGTGAACAGATCTTTGTGAACTGGTTGTTTTGCCTCACCCTCCCCACCCCCTGCCATCTCCTCACTTCCAACTTGATATGATGAAGTCATAGCTTATGAAAAGTGGCTAATTAGGCAGGTTGCTGAAACTCAAATGTCTAAAGAAACCTTTTTATTATGGTAAAACTAAGTATCAAAGTCCTTATTACTGTCAAAGAAAGTAGAAATTGCTTTTCATACATATTTGTTTCCCTGGATTAAGGCACCAAATTATTTAAAGTACTGGGGGGGGTGTGTGTGTGTGTGTTGAGAGGGCAGGAAACAACCCAACTTCTGTGTGTGCGCGTGTGTTTGCGTGTGTACTGCAAGGATAGGAAACAACCCAACCTTTGCTTTCCTGATTTCCCCAAATCTCAATATCTTAATATAGTGTGTAATTTAAAGCACATCAACCACCTAACACAGTTAAGCAGACTGTTCAGAACCCGTGATCAGGTGTCTTTTCAATCGTTAAAATAAAACTGCTTCTAACTCAGAGATTCCTTATAACTTAGTAACATTTCTACAGGACATCAGTATTTAAAAGAAAGCAAAACCAAACTCCTACATGTTCAGTGTTCTAGGACAGGCCATCAGCTCAGCACTCAAGAGTCAAAATGTGAAACAAAATCTGGCAAAATACTTGGTTATACTGACTATGTGCCTTCAAACTGGTCTAAAGAAAATGACATGGCTGAACATCTACTGAAGACCAGCCTGACAGACAGGACGGGCGAAAGCTCTCCCACTGAAAAATGTGTACCCAATCCTACCAGATTAATTTCTTCAGTGTTTAAAAGTGAAGATTTTAAAATAACCCAAGTTAGAGATAACCAAGCTTGACTGGAGAAGAACAGGAACCATGTGCTATATGCCACTCCCCCTGCCTGCCCCCTGCCAAAAAAAAAAAAAAAATGCAGAGAAATCACATTCAGAGAAGCCCAGTGTTACTCTGTGTACATCCATTAAGTAACAATTAGAAATCAGAGATCCTTTTTCAGTCTTTGCATTTTTGGTTTTGAGAATAAACCTGGATCTATTTCACCTAAAAGGAAAAAAAAAGTAAAATTTTTTTTTTTTGCAAAGGTTTTATTTGAAACATGTTTGCCCAAAGACCTACCAGACAGCAACAGACATGAGTAGATTTGTTCTGGTAGAGTTATAACATGAAGGGAAAAAAAACAAAAACCTGGCACAGTCTTTAAACTATAAAAGTCCAGCAATTACAACCACTGCCGTGCATGCTCCCCACGCTGGAGCCAGACACTTTCCCTCACGGCCCAGCTCGAGTCCATCTGGAGTTCATCAAGGAAACCGTGAGTCCAACGACTCAGGTTCAGATTCAGACAAAAACCTGTGTGCTTTTAGCACCACAGACAGTCACAGATTTCCCACGGGCTTTAAAAAAACAACCAAGGAAAAGAGGCCTTCACCTGGGAGGTAGCCTGAATCAACAGAAAGCCTCATTTGGACTCACTTAACTAAAGAACGTTGCACTCAGCCTACTGGGCTGCATCCCTATTGTTCAGAGGAAAGAGGGCACCCATCTGGCATTTCCAGCTCACACAGGTGATTTCCTTTCTAATGAGAAAAAACCAAAAATTCCACTCTTTCATTTTTCTCAGGGCCACGCTGTGAGAAAAATAAAAGTTAAAAAAGACGGAGTGCTTCAACTTTTTTCCTCCTCCCTACCAGCAGTGGAATGAAATCTCCAACAAAAGACCTTTAAAAAGAGAAACTGCCTTCAGAGAACAGGGCACATGCTGGGGACCCTTCATTTCTGATCCATAAGCAGGAGTAGGCAGCCTGAAATAGTTCAGTTACTGCAACACACTTCCATTCCTGAGTTTTGCGTACTATTAAAACCACAGTATATGTGGGAGAGAAAAAGAAACACCCCTGAAGTGACTCTTATTGCTAAATACTTGAAGTCTTGAAACTTTTAATGCACTTAAATTTAGGTTTCATACAGTTTATGTTTCAGAAATGATCCAAGGATGTCACATTTTGTAAATCTTCCCTTGTATTGTTTTTTATGGCTAGATCACTAAAAATACCACTAAAAACAGATTCAACTTATACAATGTCAATGTTTTCTGAAATCCCATTACAGTCAGTAAGGCAGACAGATTCTTTGTTTTTAGAGTTCCAGTAATGAACATCCTCCCTAAGAAACCTTTTCTAAAAAAACTTTTTGTAATGAGGTTAATAAATGGGAAAGGTGGTGAGGCAGAGAGGTGTTAACTATTTACCCAAAACTCAGCTGGCCAAACACCTGAAAACCAAACTCTACACAGGAGAGAGAAGTCTCTCTTCTTGCATATTAGCAAGCGGGTAAATATATATGAAAATAATTCATTTACAACATTTGGTCCCAGCTCTCATTTTCTTCCTTTTAGCATTTGGAAATCTGACTTCCAAGTCAAATTTTAAAATGCAAATCCCCGGCACAGCTTCTTAATCAATCCCACTGGGGCCTGTAGAGCTGCTAATTCAGCAGAAATCTGGAAAGCTGAAAAACAAAAAGCCAGGCTGTAGCTGTTTTAAGACACTGATCCAAAGTGACTCATAAATCAGCCTGCTATGTTCAAGTTTTCGTCTGGAAAATACAGAAAAACAGCTGTGAAAACCAGAAGGACTATTACCCCCCAACCCCAGCCCCAGTTCTAGTACGGACCAGAGGATTTATAACAGGCAGACACTAAAGAAGTCACACCAGCAGAAAGTACCTTCCAGACTTTTTTTTTTTTTTGGCCTGAGCTCAGCTAACCCAAACCTTTCTATTGTGATAAGACAAATAATTCTGAAATTCCAGTGAGGTTTTAAAACTACTTGAAGCTCTTATTGACAACTGGGCAACTTTCCCCCCCTTTGGCTAAGTAAACATATTCTAACTAGCCTTCCTCTTTGGGTTCAGAACTCCTTGCAAGCACACAGTCTAGATGTAAACTCAAGTCTGCCTTTAAAGACAGTTGTAAGGATCGCTTCAAATAGTGACCGTTTTAAGAGCCACTTTCATTAAAGTATTAGAAGTTCCTTTTTTTTTTAAAGACAACTGTGATATTATTATTTTACAGCTCAAACAATTCAACTTTTCACCCGTGGGATTTTTATGGCCCTAAATCACAACTGAATAAAGTGGAAAAAATACATCCACACATGTGTATTAAAGAGAATCAATTTTTAACTTGCCAATTCAACAAATGAAACAAAAGGTATGCACCAAACTTTTTCTGAAGAATGCTCTCATGAACTATTCCTAAGGCAAACTTTGACTTTCTTAATTACCTGAGGAAAAGGAAGTTAAGATATGGGGAAGAACAACATGCATTTTGCTACGTATTTCTAAACTCGGGGCCAGTCTACCGAAAAGCTTTTCTAATTAATTAAAATTTAAGCAGCAGCTATCTTATGCCTCCTGTTCCAAACACCAAATAACAGAGAAGTTAAAGCTCAATTCTATGCATTTTGCTGCTCATTTCAAAGGTGGAGAGAGGAGACCTCTAGAGCTTTAGGCACAAACAAAAGAAACATTTACAATAAAGAAACCTGGACCACATGGTTTGGTGACAACTACAAAGTTGGTTAAAAGTCACACATGTACAAGAACGACAGAGCTGTCCAGTGAGTGATCACGGTGGGGCTTCTGACAACAGACCTAGCGCTTATTTGCACAAGTGGAACTTATTTTCACATACATTTAAGGAATGTGGACTTGTATTGAGACAATTTACTGCTGGCGGAAATGTAATTAAAGATTGTGCTAACCAAATAAACTGTAATTTGTTTTTAGTGTGCCACCAAATTATCTGGAAAACAAAATCCTAATTAGGTCAACTCCTTTTAAGACAATGTTTAAACAGGTATCAAACCCCTTTTGGTTTAACTCAACTTCTAATCAAGAGCACTACAGTTTTTTTGTTTTTTTTTTTGAAGACGTCCAGTTTTTTAAAAAGACATTCACACAAAAATATATTGCACACCGGCATGATCCAACAGGCCACTTAACTCGGAGAAACTACTGAAAGTTAGAGCACGTGAATGATCTGAGCCATTCTAAACACACCCCAGGAAGCACTATGTTCATTCTTTCTCAACCCTCTATTATTTATAAGTGTTCACCTCCAGTCATTCAAATGTTCAGTTCCACATGTTGTCAATAGAGCCATTCACAGCGCATGAATAAGGCAGCATGACCTCCACAAGAGGCAATTGAACAGAATTAGCCACAACTAATTGAAAGTCTCCCTGTTTTAGGTTAAAGTCCTTATCTCCTTCTTCAATTGTAATAAAAACTACTAAACAAGACATCCCATGATAAGAGATTACATATCAATCTAAAACTCTTTAACTTTTTTAAAAATTAAGGCACATCAACACAAAGCATACACTTTCCCACAGTTGACAATTCTATATTCCACAAAAAAAGACTTTGGTGAGCATAGAGATTTAAAAACACAGTTTTTTAAACAACCTGTCCAAACTTTCTACCACTACTATTTGGAATGTTAGGATAGTTGACTATAAGTTTCAAGAGTTTCAAATCTCCACTACTACTCTGTTAGGCCCAAATCTGAGTATTAACGATGGACTGCACTTTTGCTTTTTTTCAACAGGATAGCTACTTAAAAGGAAAGAAAGAAATACAAGTTGTGACTGTTAACATTTTGCACCAGCCCTCCAATTTTAACAAAACGAGGGCTCGGAGAGAACAAGACGACGACATTTGGAAAAAATTAGCCTTTCCAACTAAACGACATTTTCTTCCTTGTTCTTTCACGCAGTTGGCAGTGATTTCAAGTTTTTCAGACTTCATACCTAGCATCCAAAAACTTGCATAACAGCACCCAGCGCTCTCTCCTAAACCGCCTGGTCGCGCTGAGAAGCCACAGAAATCACGCCTTCGGTTCTGAAAAAACTCTAGTTCCTTCCCTTCCATATCTACTGCTCACTCTTGCCAACTTCTCACCGGAATGGGGATGTGCTGCAGTTTGGTCGAAGAGGGGAATTTATGGAATTTACTAATGCGAAATTAAGCGAGGGTAAACAACAACAAAATGATGTCTACCATTGCTTGGTTAAGGGACCTAATTGTTGAAAGGGCTTCCCAAACGAAAGAGCGCGCTCGATTACTATAGTGTTGGGAACGCAAAAGGTGACTTGAACCTGTTAGAAACTATAGTTGCGCCGCGGGATCATACTAGTAAAGTGAAAACAGAGAACTCAGGGTGGCCGAAGGGTGTCAGCTCTCCCGCCCCGGACTGGCAAGGCGCGCATCTGAGCCCCCTAGGCGAGCTCCGCACAGGACGCGGATTCTGCCCCCGGGAGTTGTCAGTGGCTCCATCCCGTCGCCCAAGTGCGGCCGGGTGGGGCAGGCCAGGGCCCACCTGCGCGGTCCGCCAAGCGCCAGGGGATGGAGAGAGACTGAGGCCCGGTCAGCTCCTTTTTCATCCCCAAGGGGCGCCGCTCGAGGCCTGGGCCAAGAGGAGGTGCCCCGGAAAAAGCTGCTGCGCGCCTAGCATCCTGGCCCCTAGCCTGCAGTCCCGAAACTCAAGCGGTTCCCCCTCCGCCCGTTGGAAGAACACTTACAGCCGAGCGATCCAGGACGGAAGCGGCTCGGGAAGGTGCGCCAGTCGCTGGCGACTGCAGTCCAGGAGGTCCCCGAAGCAGCGGCACGGAGTCGGACACTGGTGCTCAGCGCCGACCCCAGAAGGCGGCCCCAGCGCCTCGAGGCCGCCGCCCTCGGCCGGGCCCGCGTGCCCCAGCACCTCGCACAGCAGCAGCCCCAGCGCCGCCGCGAGCGCGCGGACCCTTGGCGCGCCCATCGTGGTCCCGCAGCTTCTAGCTCGGCCCGGGTCTCCGCAGGCGGCAGACACTCTGGGCCCGGCACCAACTTCCAGCCGGTAGTGGATGCCGGCGCTCGGGGCCGCCGGCGCGCGCCCCCCCCTCGCGCTCGCAGGTAAGCCCCTTTTTTCTTAGTCCAGGCAGCAGAGCTCTTTCGTGCTCCCGGGCAGCCACAAGGAAAACGAAAACAACGGCCAGCTGTGGCAGAGTTGCAGTGGGAGCAGCGTCCGCGCACCGAGGCCCTTCTTGCCGGCAAAAGAAACTTTTTCGCCTTCTCCTTGCAGCTGAGCGCCAAGTCCCCGTGCGCCGGAGCCGAGGGGCGGTGCTGCCCAGACCCGCGCGCTCCCATTGGCCAGCCCGGCCTGTAGCCCTCGCGGCCACGTGACAATAACAAGGTTCCCGCCCCCGGCCGGAGCGCGGGAGAAAGGGGAGCTGAGATTGTAGGAAATTCGGAGTTATATTTTCCAGCTTCTCGGGCCCCAAGTCTCCACTACGTCCTGGGAAACATATATCAAATGGAGTTGAAGAGAAAAAAGGAGTGAGCAAACAAATGAGCACATTTTAGGCCAGCTTTCGGAGTAGGAGTTATTTCGGGGCACTTCAGGGGAGCAAAGTTAAGTTCTATTATTAGGAGACTTTGCATTCCAAATTTTAAAAAGAAGTATAAATTATCTTACCATTCACACAGGAAACAATGGTTTAAATAAAAATACAGTTGTTTTTTTTTTTTAATCTTAAACACTGGTTGGGTTTTCCCCCATATGTCAGCTCCAATAGTAAAACTAATTATAAAATGTAAAAGTCATGGTATTAGAAACGGTATACTGAGTTACATACAAATAGCCAGCCTTAGTGCATTGGATAGAGCTGGGCGGAAAGTGTGGGAAATGACCTCGTATACCGCAGTGGCAATCATAGATTGCATGCAATAAGTAAAAAAATAAATAAAAGTAGTCACCATAATGTTTTAAAGCTAAATGAAATCAAGGGACCTTGGAGGAAAAATTAATATATGCACCATGGTTCACCTGTGCCTTGAGTGATGACAAATTATGATTGAGAATGCTCCCAGGCTAGAAGTAGTACTTGCCTTTTCCCTCTGCTGGGGGACGATTCAGGCCTACAGGACTTACCATTGAAGTCTGTCCTTTGACTCACCCTTGCAGGTGACTGCGGCCGCAGGAAATGATGGAGACCTCAGAGACCAAATGGGAATGCCCTCCTCCTCTGGGTGAGGAGATACAGCCATGGAAAGTAACTAACTTCTTTGTAGCAAAAACTGAAAACTTACTTTAAACTTTAAGGAATTCCCTGGCAGTCCAGTGGTTATGACACAGTGGGCTTCCACTGCAGGGGGCACAGGTTTGATCCCAAGTCAGGGAACTAAGATCCTGCAAGCTGTGTGGCCATGGTCAAAAAATAATAAAGTACCACCAAATCATCAGAGAGTTTACCATGTGGACTTCCCTGGCAATGCAGTGGTTGACTCCACATTTTCAGTGCAGGGAGGCGGGCATCAGACTGATCCCCTTGTCAGGGAAATAATATCCCACCTGCTGTTTGATACAATCAAAAGCTAAAGAATGAAAAAAAAAAAACCCAAAACTGTTCACCTCCACACACTGTTTCATGAGTGTCATCTGCCAAAGAATCCCTTGGGGCTGCTTAAACTGCTCATTACTGAGGAGTGGAAGCCGCTGGGAGAGGTGAGTTTAACTGCAACTCACACTCATTGATTTCCACTGTAGCCAATTACCAGAATGAACACTCAGATTCATGAGGGTGGGGAAAGATTCATCTCGGAAGTTGAAAGCCACCAGTTTAGATGTGACATCCCATTCTCTTCTTTCCAGCTACCATTGACATCCAGCCCACCACTTTTTTTTTTTTTGATGAGTTCAATTAGAAAATATTTATAATAAAGGCACTTCAGTCTTGAGTGATTATTTTGCCTACTTGGGTGTGGTCAAGGCATATCCCAGTTATGGTATAGATTTTCCAGCTCAGTCGCTCTCGTCTATTTTATATATGGGAAATCAGGCTTAGTGAATTGAATTGAAATTTTAAAAAGAAGAAAGATGCCATTATACACATGCCATTAGGTGTAGGCATGGTGCCACCAGTATGGTGGCTTGCTCATTGATATGTCATGCCTGTGATAGATAGCTACCTCTTGGGGGTGGGTTGGCTCGTTTTCCTTCTGCGTTCTCTACTCCTTATATTATTTCATCTTCTTTTGTGGAATTCCAGTTACATCCACATGCTGATATTTACCACATCCATATTTGTAGCCCAGATCTTTCTCCTAAACTCCAGACCCATATAGTCAACCACTCATAAGGTGTCTCAAATTGGATATTCAAATATAACAACATTTCTAGAATTGAATTTCACCACCCTTGAAGCTTATTCCTTTTCCTCCTGAATTTACTATCTCAAGGAAGGATACCTGCCTCCATTCAGATGACTACTGCCCTTTAGATTTCCTCATTCTCACCACCACCCCTGCAATCAACCAATTAGCAAGTCCTAATGAAACTAGCAGCTAAATACATCTCCTATCTCCATAGACATTATGCAAACTCAGCCCCTCATCAGCTCTTGCATGGTTGACTGCCACAGACTTTTTCCCATCTGGCATTCCAGTCCTTTCTCCACAGTGCAGTCAAGTGATATCACAAAAGCTCAAATCTGCTCCTGTAACTCTACTTCCTGGTTCCTGTCTCAGGCTCCCATTGTCCTCAAAGTAAAGTTTAAATTCCCTAGAGTGACTTATGGAGTATTCGTGTGTGCTTGGCCTCTGCTTGCCTCTTTAACTCATTTAATTTGCTCATCTCTCTTTTACTCTAGGACCTACTTGCAGTTCTCTTCCGTGCTGTGCTCTTTGCCTTTGGCCTTCCTTCACATACTGGTCCCTCTGTCCAGATCACTCTCTGCCCCTGTTCTGTCTGATTGGTTGGCCCTTCAACTTAAGCATCCTTATTTTGGAGATGGTTTCCATGAGTCCTGTTTTGGCTATCCCTCTAATGCATTCCCAGAACATCTAGTATTCACTGGAATGTAACTGGCCATTTCTACTCTAGTACTTCCTAACTAATGCTTAGAATTATTTCCATATAACCATGCTTCCTGTATATCCTTTAAGGGTTTACCAAGTATGTGCTGTTGATTAAGTTACTTAAATTTTCAGTACCTCGGTTTCTTCATCTGTAAGTTGGGAATACAATAAACACTCTCTTATTACTTGATTCCCATTCATCAGTTTACTGCATCAGCTGTCATTCTCTGCCCTCCTCTAAGATTTATGGACTAATGCCCAAGACAAGCGGAAATCCAGTGGCTACCAGCCCCTCCCCAGTACTCTATTTGCATGTTTTCTCCTACTCATTGTAATTCCAGACTTGTTCATATCTATAATTACTCAGTTAAATATTGCATCAACCACATACAAGTGCAACCAGAAAGTAACTTCATTTCTATGATAATGAATTTGAAGCTTGGGAAAGCTTCTTTACAGATAATAACTAATACCCAGTGCTATCAGATTAGATTTGCATGAGACAATTGTAAAAATTGGGGAGAAATTGGAAATCTAGATTTCTTCACACAGATTGCTTTGCAAGCATCTTTAAGTTCTTGTTCCACTTTAAATTTTAAATTGGGAATCAATTAGCAGGGGGTGTTTTATGGGTGTGATTTGTGCTTATTCAGAACCTCACATGGTTTTTGAGAAAGTGGACTATGATGATATGGAATGGATGTGTTTCACATTAAATAAGGTTATTCTGCATCTCAATGGGCTTCCCAGGTGGCTCAGGGGTAAAGAATCTGCCTGCAATGTAGGAGACCTGGATTTGATCATAGGGTCAGGAAGGTTCCCTAGAGAAGGAAATGGCAACCCGCTCCAGTATTCTCACCTGGGAAATCCCATGGACAGAGGAACCACAGAGGAGTCCCACGGAACAGAGTCCATGGGATCACAAGAGTCAGATACAGCTTAGCAACTGAGCAGGAACACCATCCCAGTATATCCTGAGCAATGCAGTCAATAGAAAGAGGAACTAGTCCTATGTAGGAACTTTATTTTTTTTTTTTTAGTGGAGTGCAGTTTATTACACCAGCGGGCCCAAGGCAGAGTCTCCTCTTAGCCAAGGACCCCAACCAGCATTTGTGAAAATCTTTTATACCCCATTGAACATGTCTGAACCCACCACTCCTTTAAATCAATGTAATGTTTTCACCAGCTTCCCAAACCCTTCACAAAGTACAAGGCAGAACCTCCATGGCTTGTCTCCCTGAGCATAGATTGTTTTTGAGGTCTCTCACAGCCCTGTGTAGCTTCCTTTAGTATTGATATCTGAACAATAGGGATGAAGGCACAGCGCCAAGAAAAATGGTCTGTATTGGAGGGAAAAAAGAAACATAAAATTTTGTATAATTTCCCAAAATTTATCAGTGAATAACAATGATCCCAAAACACCCTTTATGTGTCACTGAATTCTCTGACCCTCTCGTGGTGTTGTTATTCTGTACACACACACACACACACACACACACACACACACACACACACAGAGTATTGTAGTATCAAATGGCAATTCTCAGCTCCGGTGTCTAATCTTTCATAAATAAGGATTTACTCTGAGGTGATCAGATTCATTTTGAATGTAGGTCTTTTAACATTTGGATTAAAACACTCAAGTGTTGAATTTCTCTACTCCTTAGAGGTTTATACTGGTTAACTGGGCAGTTGAAAATTGACTCTCCATTGGAAATGACCTAAATCACACCAGACAGTTTCTCATTTATAACTTTGTCCTGGAGAATGGCAAGGCCCATCCATTTTCAAAACAGCCTCCTACCGTCCATTCTGTGGTTAGCACAACTCAGCCCCAGTGCTCTTTTCAGTTTTTCTGTTGTTTTTTTCTCTCCCTCTGGCAAGTGTGAGACTTTCTTATCTTGAGTGCTGGCAAGGGCAATGACTCACCGATAAAAAGTAATAGAGGTGCTAAGCTGTCAGTTTTAACATCCAAGGACAAGAATGAAAGCTAAACACTCAGTACTTGCTTTATCATTACAATGAATGACACAGTTTGTGTAAGTGTGAACTGTGAAAAGGGAAAAGAGATAAGGCAGAGGAGGAAGAAAAGCACAAAAATCCCCAGATAATGATGCCAAGAAGCAAATGTTGCTGTACTCTGTAACCTAAACCATATCTTTTCCCATTCATTAAGGCATTTTAGAAGAAATAGATAACCCTCTTTTCTCACAAAAAAATGCCATGCTGCGCTTAAAGAGCAGGAGAATAAAATCTTACTTTGCATAACCCCTCCAAGGAACATGTCTGGACTCTTTAGAAAATATTTAGAAAAATGAAGATAGCCACCCATCTGTTTCTCTCAGTTGGCCAACTGTATGATGTTGCTTGAATTGAAAACAAACAGTGTTATCTGCATGTTCACTCAACTATAAATTAAACATATGCTGGCTTTTATTTTACTTATTTCTCAAGTCACCCTCTAGGAATAATATATGCTCTGAGGAAAACTCCTGTGATGGATGAAGCTGGGGTTCCCTGGAAATCACCTCAGTGGGTGTTAGATCTACTGGGAGCTGTGAGCCCTGGAATGGGGGTGGGGGATGGGTGAAGGCTCAGGGCAGCTGTGACCCTCAGATTTTCTTCAATGGTGAGTGTCCTTCCCCAGCTCAGACCTTTCTGCTCTTTAAGTTTCTCCACTCATTTAAGGACCTCAGGATATTTTCTATTCTTCTTCCAAACATGTTCCATGTTTTTCTCTAGCTGATAGCAATAAGAATTCCCTGAGAATCTCAACACATAGGTAATAACCCACCCTGTCAGAAGTGCAGAAATCCAAATGCTTGGGAATTTGTTACTGAGGACACAAGGTGGTCCACAGTCTGACACTGAGGTCAGAAACCCTATAATCTTGGTTGACTGAACAACTCTATACTTCATTTTCTTTACCTGTAAAACAGGGTGAAGAATGACATGTGCTACACTATAAAGTCCCTGGTAGATTCTAGTTCCTATTACTTAACTCTCAAATTGCTGTTTTCTTTTCATTATTCAGGGAGATAAAGTGAGTTAACCACAGAAACGTTCTCCTGCTGGGATTATTGACTGATGGAATGTTGAAATTAAATAAACCTCAAGTATTTGTCCTAAAGTAACAGGAAAAGAATGAATGCTAAGATGGAAAAAAAAAAAGCATTTTATAGCTTTCATATCAGACCTTTAATCTGTGCATTAAAACATCATACTATACAGATCCTGAGATTTCTTAACAGGAATTTTATGCCATCTCAAAGTTAATAACTAAATTTGTTATGGTTTATGCCGTGAGGTCAAAAAGAATGATTAGGCATATATACTAAAAATATTTCCTTCTCCCAGGAACTTTTCTGCAGAATATTTTTCTCCCACTTAGATGAACAGTTGGCCTACATACTCTTCTAAGAATTAATTTGAATTTCCAAACCAGGAAAGGGCTCATAAATGAGGTTCTTATTGCTTTTATTTATTGTTTCATTCTCTTACACGTTGGATATTTATGCAGACCTGATTATCAAATTGTTAAGGTCACTTTGTCGTGAATAATCTCACAATCAGGTCCCTTGCACTGAAAATTTTGCTTCTGTTCCTAAATCTGAGGATCACTATCAAATGACAAAATTCACAGTATCATTCTGTCTAAGTATTTTCAGCTAGAGAATGAGAAGGATTTTTGGCTATATGGGGTTTGTTTCAACGTGACATGTACTTCTGTTATGCTGAAGGCAGGAAGAATACTTTCCTGCTAAAATCTCAAGTTTTTAGCCCAGAGCTTTACATGTTTCTGTTATGTTTAAACACACATACAAAAAAATTTCCAGGGAAATACTGACATAGAGCGTGAAGAAGCTTTCAAGGGCACCTTGCTTATCTACTTGCCCGGGGCACAACCATGTCTTCAGCAGGCAGCCTCCTCCACTCCCACAGCAGTGATTTCAGACTTGAACAACTTTTTCAGTCTGAGCATTCCTCTTTAGAGCCCAGTTAAATGAATTCCTCCTGCTCTTTTGCTGCCATTTGAGCTTTTATGCTTCTTCTAGGAAAAACAGAAATGATGGCCAGAAATATTCTTTAGCTTTTTTTCTCTGCAGGTTAAATAATTGCAGTTTTTTAAATTTAATTTTTATACAATTTTATATTGGAATGTAGTTAATTGACAATGTTGTATTAGTTTCAGGTGTACAGCTAAGTGATTCAATTATGCATATACTTGAATCTATTATTTTTCAAATTATTTTCCCATTTGGGTTATTATAGAATATTGAGCAGAGTTCCCTGTGTTATATAGTAGGTCCTTGTTATCTATTTTAAATATAGCAGTGTGTATGCTAAGTCACTTCATTCGTGTCCGACTCTGTGCGACCCCATAGATGGCAGCCCACCAGGCTCTGCCGTCCCTGGGATTCTCCAGGCAAGAACACTGGAGTAGGTTGCCCTTTCCTTCTCCAATGCATGAAAGTGAAAAGTGAAAGTGAAGTAGCTCAGTCGTGTCCAACTGGCAGCTACCCCATGGACTGCAGCCCACCAGGCTCCTCCATCCATGGGAGTTTCCAGGCAAGAGTACTGGAGTGGGGTGCCATTGCCTTCTCCCAGCAGTGTGTATACGTCAACCCAAACACCCAATCTTTCCCTGCCCCCTGCTTCTCCCGTGTTAACCATAAATTCATTCTCTAAGTCTGTGAGTCTGTTTCTGTTTTGTAAATAAGTTCATTTGTATCACTTTGGGTGGATTCTGCATGTAAGTGATATCATATGATGTTTGTTTTTCTCTGTCTTACTTCACTTAGTATGATAATGTCCAGGTCCATCCATGTTGTGCAAATGGCATTATTTCATTCTTTTTAATGGCTGAGTAATGTTCCATTATATATACATACCACATCTTCTTTATCCATTCATCTGTTGATGGACATTTAGGTTGCTTCCATGTCTTGGATATTGTAATCAGCATTGCAGTTTTCTCTGGATATATGCTCAGAGGTAGGATTGCTGGATCATATGGTAGCTCTATTTTTTTTTTTAAAGGACCCTCGATACTCGTCTCCATGGTGGCAGTACCAATTTACATTCCCACCAACAGTGCAGGAGGGTTCACTTTTCTCCACATGCTCTCCAGGGTTTCTGATGATAGCCATTCTGACCAGTGTGAGGTGATACCTCATTGTAGTTTTGATTTGTATTTCTCTAATAATTAGTGATGTTGAGCATCTTTTCATGTATATATCTTGGCCATCTATATGTCTTCTTTGGAGAAATGTCTAGTTAGGTCTTCTAGTTGCAGTTCTTCTTAATTCTTTCTCCCAAGTACTACTCATCCTCTAGAACCCTCATGAGGATCAGAAACGTCCTCTTTCTGTTTATTTGCCTTGTATGGTGGAGTGGAAGTAAGAGGTGCTTGCAGTTCCACAGATGGGGATGTTCAGTATTTGTCAAGCTCTCACCATTCTTACTATTGTCTAAATATTTCATACGTATTAACTCAGTTATTTCCTACAACTATCATGTAAGGCATCATCTCTATGTTACCAGATAAGGAAATTGAGGTATGGAGATGGAATTTGCCTGTGGTAGAGGGGGATTTGAACCCAGTCAATCCGACTTCACAGTGCACCCTCTTAACCACCGTGCACACTGCTTTTCAGGGCTTCCCAGGTGGCTCAGTGGTAAAGAATCTGCCTGCTAGTGCAGGAGATGTAGGTTCAGTCCCTGGGTTGGGAAGATCCCCTGGAGAAGGAAATGACAACCCACTCCAATATTCTCGCCTGGAGAATTCCATGGACAGAGGAGCCTGGCAGGCTACAATCCATGGGGTTGCAAAGAGTCGGGCACGACTGAGCATGCACACACACTGCTTTTCATTGGCATCAGAAGAAGCAAGGGTCTTCCTTAGTGCTCAAGACAAGCAGGGAAACCTGCCAAGCAATTCTTGAAGTTGATCAATTGCAGTCACTCCCTCTCCTTTCTTTCATTCCTTTTTCCTTCCTTTCTTCATTGATCCAAGTTTCGGATGTATAGATCAGTCTTTATACAGATGTGTGAATTAGTCACTTAAGGTTCTGATTTGTAAAGATTGATATCCCTGCGTGGTTGTCAGTGTGATGCCTGAGATCTCAATGTTAGAGATTAACTGTATGTACGCAGGCGTGGCTGTTTCCCTAAAGTTCTCTTCTGTAATGTCAATACATCCCTACTTCCAGGTATATTGCATAAAGTGGCATTGGCATTTAGGGTCGGTGTTCTCTAAAACTATATATGGCTTGTGGGAGACTATGTGTGGTTAGTAAAAAGATGTATAAAGGGAAACAGGCTTTCTTTACAATTTTGTCTGCTGCTGCTAAGTCACTTCAGTCATGTCCGACTCTGTGCAACCTCATAGACCGCAGCCCACCAGGCTCCCCCGTCCCTGGGATTCTCCAGGCAAGAACACTGGAGTGGGTTGCCATTGCCTTCTCCAATGCATGAAAGTGAAAAGTGAAAGTGAAGCTACTCAGTTGTGTCTGACTCTTATCGACCCCATGGACTGCAGCCTACCAGGCTCCTCCATCCATGGGATTTTCCAGGCAAGAGTACTGGAGTGGGGTGCCATTGCCTTCTCCGACAATTTTGTCTAGTGCTGTACAAATTAGGGGAATCATGAATGCAATACATGTGATCCAAGAAAGCCAGAGAAATAAAATGTTGGTACTAGAGATTACGGTTTAATTGTTGAGATACAATTGTTCTGCTACATGTGGTAGCAGAATTCTCTCTAGTTTTTGGTTTATTAGCTAATGCTAATTATTATGCTCTTCTAACAACTCTTGTACAGGATAAGGAAAAAATTTTTTAAGTGTCTCAAATTGGCTGGTTTTGAATTCTAGTTTTCCAGACAACCTTTTGAAAAAGGGCTATCCTTTAAAATCCATTGCTCCAGGATAACTCAGTCTTCCTTTCTTTAGGGAACTCTGCCCAAGCCCTTTCACTGCTGACTGAGTTAGTGATTTTCTCACACTCAAAGACCCAAATCAAGTTATAAGGTAGTAACTTTTACTATCTTAATTTATACTTATTAAGCCATCTATCACCATGACAAATGATTTTATTATAAATAATATAGTAGCATGAAAATGAACTTACTGACGTTCTGATAAAAATCTAAATTTTCTAATACTGTAAGAGAAAATACTAGAGATACAAGATACCCAGTGTTAAAAGTTGTGAATTAATTTTTTTAATGATTTAAGGGGTCTCATGCATAATTTTATGAGACGGTACACAAAAATAATTTATTTAGAAGTATGTTGAGTTTTTCAAATATTTCTTAAATATGTTATTAAAACTAAAGTTTATCTGAGTAGTTTGTCCTAGAACATTAAATTATTTAGTGTAGTGGTAAAATTTTTAAAAGCCAAGATATATCTTACCAAGGGAATTTTGGACAAAACTTTTATTTCATCTAATAAAAGTACACATAGGAAGTTAATGGAAACATAGAAAATGAGATTAAGTACTAATGGGTCTGTTTCAAAAGGATTCTGTAGCATTAGAAGTTGATGACCATTTTCATTGAAGTGTGTGATTATTCATTGAAAGTCCTATGCATGTGAAGAGAACAATAAAATGCAGTGTATCTTTTTCCTTGTTACTTTGGATCTTTTCCTATAGTGTTAGTGAGAGTACTGTGCTAAATGTCTCAAGGGGAAGGTAGAATTCTCCATCTTGTTAGTTATTATACTTGACTTATTGTGATCCAAAATGAAAATGTTAGAAACACAATTATGCATAATATGAACATACTGATTGTAGTCACAAAAGCTCCTTCTAAAAGTTTTCCCCTAGGCAAAAAAAAATAATAATAATAATTAAAAAAAATCAGTTTTTATAAAATCACTCAAATGTAGCATGCTTGACTCCATTAAAAATGAATGAAATATCCTAATATAATCTATGTTTGGGAACTCAGATGTGTTTTATATGTGTACGTCTTAAGGGCATTCAGCTTCTTGAAATTCTGGTATTTAAATGAATAAAAGGAGGTTTGGGTCATAGAATCTTTAAGATATCATCTTTTATTTTCATTAGCTCTAAAACTTTATATTGAATGTGATTCATCTGTCTACCATATAGAAGGCATAGGGTTCAACGAAACAGTTAATAGATAATAGTGTTTTTTTCCAAGGGTGATCAGTGTAACTCTAGCATCAGATAGAGGGGAGGCTTATTAACATAAGGACTGTTTGGACCTTTCCCAACTTATTGGGCTTCCCTGGTGGCTCAGACAGTAAAGAATCCAACTGCAGTGCAGGAAACCTGGGTTCAATCCCTGGGTTGGGAAGATCCCTTGGAGAAGGGAACAGCTACCCATTATAGTATTCTTGCCTGGAGAACTCCATGGACAGAGGAGCCTGGTAGGCTACATCTAGTCCATGGGGTCACAGAGAGTCAAACAGGACTGAGAGGCTTTCACTTTCACTTTCAACGTATTTAATCAGAAGTTCTACAGATGGGTTCTGTTCTCTCTTCCTACTCTCCTCTGTCAAATGTAGACGAATCTTTTTCTTTTTTAAATCGGAGGATAATTTCTTCACAATATTGTGTTGGTTTCTGCCATAGATCAGTATGAATCAGCCATAAACATACATATGTTCCCTCCTTTTTTTTAAATATAAATTTATTTATTTTAATTGGAGGTTAATTACTTTACAATATTGTATTGGTTTTGCCGTACATCAACTCCTTCTTGAACCTCCCTCCCACCATATCCCACCCCTCCAGGTAGTCATGGAGCACCAGGTTTGAGCTCTCTGCATCATACAGCAAATTCCCACCAAGTATCTTAAGGAGTACAGACAATATGATTCTATTCTGAGTGATCAAATTTGCCTTGGACTAGTATGAAAATTTGGGAAAAAGAGGTATACTTTTCCATATGTTACATGGATAAGGAGAATACATTCTGTAGTGCCAAGCAATAGATATTTAGATGATAGAGAATAATAAAGAATACGCTGCTATACAAATTTGTATGATTAGCCAGGACTGGAATACCAGATATCCCAACAGGCCACACTATTCAGTTGCCCATGCTAATGACAAATCAAGAAGTGCTTAAATGAAAGTTACAGAAAATCCAGAGATCAGGAAATTTCTGAGTGTGTTTCTATCGCAAAACTTGTCAGAGGATATGTGACTTGTGTGTGTGTGTGTGTTGGCTTCTTCCCCATGATGGGAGCTCCTTGAGTCTTTGAGGCCCTAGACAGAGTGATGGTGATCCCGGAACACCCATCTTAGCTGGTAGCACAACCTGCCCCCTAGCCGCTGACTCCTCCTAGACTTTCTCTGACAGCTACAGCCTACCTCCCGCATCAGGAAGTCCCGTCAGCTGTGTTTTCAGGATGTGTGTGCTTCTCCCTAGTCTCAGTGCCTCCACTCCCACTCGCCTATTCCAGCCATCATCCTCTCTCACCTGGATTCATGGAAGAGCTTCCTACTCATCTCTGATGCCACTCTTGCATTCCTATAATGAGTTCTCCACAAAGCAGCTCAAATCTTCATTTTAAAAACATAAACAAAATTCCTCTCCTCTCTTGCTCAAAATCCTCTCATGGGTTTTCTCACACTTGGAATGAAATCCAGAGTTTTCACTGTGGTCCATGAGGTGCCACAGAATCTGCTTTCTTCTCCAACCTCCTCTCCCACCACTCTGCTGACCTTGTGCCACTCTCCCTCTGGCAACACCATTCTTGCTTCCTTCCCTTCCTTTCATTTCTGGAACACACCAAGGTTATTCTCACCCGAGGATGGTTTCAGCTGCTGTTCACTAGACCTGGAACATGCTTTCCTGATTACCCACTGGCTTGTTCTCTCCTCAATAAGGTCTCCACTCCAATTTCCCCTCCCAGAGAAACTTTTCTTACCACAGCTTCAAAATAGCTTCCCTCCCCTCTCTGCCCTCAGGTAACTCTAGTCCTTACTGGACCTATTTTTCTTCTTTGAAATGACATAGTGTATATGTGTATATATATATACACACAGTATATATATATATATGTACATACATATATACATATATATATACACACATATTATATATATATACACGTATATATAGATATAGATATATATACTATTAGAAACTTTGTGTTTCTGGTTGCAAATATTTCCCTTGAGAAGAATGTGTTCCATGCAGTTGAGTGCTCTTCCCCTCTGCCTCCTTGATCTTATCCTCCCATTGGAACACATTTCTTTTCTCCTGTTTAGATGAAAGAAATCAAGGAGAAGGGTAGTTCCTATTAGCTAAAAAGCAATTTGGGACTTATTTTATCCTGTAAAATAATCTGAAAATTAATGTTGCCCAATGGAAGGATATAGAATGACATTTAGTTTATCATGAAACAAGTCAATATCAGAGATAAGATAACAGAGACTTAATAATGGGCATTTTTCATTTGTTTCTCTTCTTCTTCTATGTCACTGAGAACCCAAATACCCTATAAAAATCTACTTGGTGTTCTTCCTGGCACGATTTCAGATTTCTCATCAAGATTCTTAGAGGATACTGGTTTAGGTTTTAGAGTCTAATAGCCTCACTGTCACATTTCTAAACAGAAAGTCTTTATGGGACAAAAAAATCTTTAGAACAAGAGTAATTGAAAAGCAGAGGAGTCTTGGGTGGTACAGTGATCTTATGAAAGGTGTCTTTCTGATAATACTCTAAGAATTATCTTGAAGTTATTATCTGCCATCACAGGGAGAGGAGTATGGCCTTTGTGAGTCTTATCCAAAATATTTGGAAAGTGACATTAATGGTGAATGCAAATTAAATTTTAAAATGATGTTATAATTCTCCCATGTCCTTAGAATCAGTTTGAGGTTAAGTTCACACTGGTAGACAACTGCTTCCCACATGTGAAGTACGGTTAAATTATACCAGTGATGTCATTGACGTGGAAAAAAGTGCTGTGATTTTTAGTGATGGATATTTCACCACAGCTGTGAGCAATGTGTTCCATAAAGACTGGTATAATTCTCCCAGGAGCCATGTTAAAACCTTACTCTTGCAACTCTTTGGCAACATAATAATGATTAAAAATGAATGTGAAAGTCATTTACCCACAAGGTCAGTATTTTATGTATTTCCTAGTTAATAAGTAAGAAAAAAGGTTCCGATACTATTATACACATGATATATTAGGCTAAAGTCCAGCATATGCTTTATTATTACTCAAGTGTGCAAATTAAAATAAGAAGGTGATCAAATACAGTAAGAGTGACTTTCTGGTTTGAAGTAAAAGTATAAGCACACAGTGCCTTTGAACTTTAAATATTTGAAGAAAAATAGCCTGGGTCAAAGGTAGAACTAGATTTTTTATTTTTATTTATTTTTTTTCTTTAAAAGCTTTAAGACTGACTGCTCTTATTTTGGTTGGATTAAAGCAGATCTTTAGCATTACTGTAACCTGGGTCAGAGCCGGCCTGGGGGGGATGGCTGTGTGCCCAGCAGACCCACTCTGTGGGAACTGCCCTGGTGGCCCTCTTCACAGGTGTCCTCCACGGAGCACAGTTCTCTCCTTGTGGGGTCTCAGTGATTCACTATTGAATTTTCATTGAAGAAAGAGTTTCTTAAAATGGGAAAAGGAAAGCAACACCCAGCAACTAAATATGAGCAGCTGTATTTAGCACAGAGAAAGTGAAGTCATTCTTTGTATCTGTTGTCCTTCACCTGTATGCCCACGTCAGACGTGGTGTGACTTTGAACAGAAGCAAGCCTTTGCTCAAGACAACTATCTGTCTGGGTCCTACTTGGCCACGTTTTCAGAAGGACTATTTATTTGAGTCATTGTAGAAATAAAGACTCCTGGGTTGGAGTTGTCTGGGGAGCGATGGTTATCCAGGATGATTGAAGGCTCAAGAGTCAGCGTGGGTAATGGTTTTGCCGTCTGTGTTCTGAGTGCATGTATTCTTGAGTTTGGAGAATGCACAAATCATTTCTGAATGATTTAACACACTGAATCTAACCAAGTGCCTAGCACCTAGAACATTTATATTCTCAAAAAGAATGTATGTATGTGTATTAAAGTGAATACAAGGACAATGAAGAAACTTATTAAGTGGGAAGGTGAAAATGATGCTGGGTATCAAGTCTGAAAAGTAGTATGTGACTATTCTCAGAGAACTATACAGAACTCTGAGCTGGAAGAATGAGGCTGTTGAGCACAGGAAAGATCAGTGTGGGTGATCAGGACTAAGATGTGAAGTTTACAAAGTAAGTATATTGGATGCTTTCTAGAATGTCCTCATAGTGTGTAAACAAGGATGGCCTGACAGTTTATAGAAACCATGCACGACACCACAGATTCCCCAGTGGATGCATTTCTTCCTGTGGTAAGTCCCACCCAGGAATCCCTACCTCCCTGCACAGGGCCCTTTTGCCTTGTGACACCCCCTCCTTCTGTTTTCCCTACCAGAGAGTACATAAATCTTCAGAGCACCATGGATTGGCCTCCAGGCCTGGAAGACGTAAAATGGTTTCCAAAGACACTTAATTTGCAATCAGTAAGCAGCTCAGACATCCAGCTATTTTGGCTTAATTAAGAAAAAAAGATCTTTGACAGCTGCAAGTGGAAAGTTCTTGGGATGGGACAGTCTTTAACAGCCCCAGATTTGGCAACCTTCAAAAAAAAAAATACTGCCAGTTCTTAACTGTAAAACTAAGGATATATTTATGTAACATTTAAACAACTGGTTGATTCAGTGAAACTATCTCTCCAATTTATTTGGATGACATGCAGATGAACAGAGCTTTGATTAATTCATCTTCCAATCACTTGTCAAGATGTTGCAAAAATAGGCTGATTTCTGTTTCACACAGCTGAGATTTATGATATCATTAAAGAGCTAAGTTTCAGTGACTTTAAACTATGCTTGAATTATGACTTAAGACAATGTCTAATATTAATAATGGTAGGATATGAAGATTTGTTTTCAAACTAAGTGTGACTTTTTTGGCTTTTATTTTAGTGACGTGTTTATCAAGGATAAGTAGGTGCTGAGTGCTCAAATATACTTTAACCATCCTTTTCTCTTATGCTTAGAAAACTACAACAGCCTCTTTATTTTGCATTTTATGATGCTAATCTCTTTCTTCCAATCTATCCTATACTGTTAAGGAAATCTCCTTAAATATTGTTTAATAGTATAATTTTCCTCCTCAAAAAACTTCAACGCTGTGTGTGTGTGTGTGTGTGTGTGTACAAATTTCATTGTAGTCAATCTAAGTGAACACATGAAAAATAATAAAAGTGTGGACAGATATACTTGAAAGTAATGAATATGGAACGTTTGGTTGCATTTTAAAATTCTTGTTCCTTATCTGTGTTTTCTTTTTTTCTGCAGTGAGTGTATTGTGCCTATGCAAATTTTTAAAAATTTCCTTTCATATTTTTAAAGTTTTAATAATACCCATTTCCTTGATTAAAAAAAGAAATAGGAAAAGTAGAAAAAGTGGAAAGTATATAAGAAAAATAAAGAAAAATCCAAATACATTAGTAATCATGATCAATATAAGTAAGCTCCCCCAAAACAAATGTCAGATTGAATTTTAAAACAGAAAAAAGATTAGCTATTTTCTACTCAGGATATAAAACGTTTGTGTAAAGACAAAGTCCGAGAACATAAAGTGTTTATCAATTCAGTGGTAAACAAAGTTGATATTGTTATTTTATTATCATAAAAAGTAAACTGGAAGTCAAGAGGCATTGCTAGGGTTGAAGACTTTAAGTCATCCTTAAGATACAACAGTTTTGTTTTAAATGCACCTAATGATGTAGTCTGAAATTGTATTAATATTAGGAGATCTTATAATAGATTTCTCAGTGCTCAGGGCTCAGTGCTCAGTTGTGTCCCACTCTTTGTAACCTGCCAGACTCCTCTGTCCTTGGAATTTTCCATAACAGAATGCTGGGGTGGGTTGCCGTTTCCTCCTCTAGGGGATCTTTCTGACCCAGGGGTTGCACCTGTGTTTCTGAGTCTCCTGCATTGGCAGGCAGATTCTTTACTACTGTAGCACCTGGGAAGCCTTATACATTTCTCAGTAATTGATAGATCAGGAGAAATATAGAAGATCTGAACTGAACAATTAATAACTTTTATACTATATAACAGTATCAGAGAACATTTTACTCTATAACTGAATTTTTTTAAGCACACAAGAGCATTATGAAAACTGACTACATTCTAAAGCATAAGGATATTCTCGTGTCAAAAGATTAATATCATATAGCTTATATTTCTTAAACACAATCCAGTGATGTTACAAATCGATAACAAGTTTGAATCTAAGTTTCAAGCTCTTAAAACATGTAAGATACTTAAAAACACATTTTCAAAGAACTAATAGATGTAAAAATCTCATAATTAAAATTATAAGTATTTAGAAATAAGTGATAAAAATGTTTCTAACAAAAGTTTTGTTAGAAACTAAATTTTGAAATGAGTTTTATCTCCTTAAATACTTTCATCAGAAGTAGGTTCAAAATTAGTGAGCTAGATTGTCTATCCAATAATACAAAGTTGGTTTAATAGTAGAAATTAATGTAATTCACTATATTAACACATTAAAGGAGAAAAAGTTTTTAATTACATTACTGAAAACAGTACAGAATTTAGCATTCATTCATGATAAAAGGTCTTAGCAAGCTTGGAATAAAATTGAACTTTCCAACAACACAAGAGAAGACTCTACACATGGGCATCACCAGATGGTCAACACCGAAATCAGATTGATTATATTCTTTGCAGCCAAAGATGGAGAAGCTCTATACAGTCAGCAAAAACAAGACCAGGAGCTGACTGTGGCTCAGATCATGAACTTCTTATTGCCAAAGTCAGACTTAAATTGAAGAAAGTAGGGAAAACCACTAGACCATTCAGGTATAACCTAAATCAAATCCCTTATGACTATACAGTGGAAGTGAGAGATAGATTTAAGGGACTAGATCTGATAGAGTGCCTGATGAACTATGGACTGAGGTTTATGACACTGTACAGGAGACAGGGATCAAGACCATCCCCATGGAAAAGAAATGCAAAAAAGCAAAATGGCTGTCTGGGGAGGGCTTAAAAATATCTGTGAAAAGAAGAGAAGTGAAAAGCAAAGGAGAAAAGGAAAGATATAAGCATCTGAATACAGAGTTCCAAAGAAGAGCAAGGAGAGATAAGAAAGCCTTCCTCAGCAATCAATGCAAACAAATAGACGAAAACCACAGAATGGGAAAGAGATCTCTTCAAGAAAATTAGAGATACCAAGGGAACATTTCATGCAAAGATGGGCACAATAAAGGACAGAAATGGTATGGACCTAATAGAAGCAGAAGATATTAAGAAGAGGTGGCAAGAATACACAGAAGAACTGTACAAAAAAGATGTTCATGATGAAGATAATCACGATGGTGTGATCACTGACCTAGAGCCAGACATTCTGGAATGTGAAGTCAAGTGGGCCTTAGAAAGCATCACTATGAACAAAGCTAGTGGAGGTGATAGAATTCCAGTGGAGCTATTTCAAATCCTGAGAGATGATGCTGTGAAAGTGCTGCACTGAATATGCCAGCAAATTTGGAAAACTCAGCAGTGACCACAGGACTGGAAATGGTCAGTTTTCATTCCAATCCCAAAGAAAGGCAATGCCAAAGAATGCTCAAACTACTGCACAATTGCACTCATCTTACATGCTAGTAAAGTAATGCTCAAAATTCTCCAAGCCAGGCTTCAGCAATACGTGAACTGTGAACTTCCAGATGTTCAAGCTGGTTTTAGAAAAGGCAGAAGAACCAGAGATCAAATTGCCAACATCTGCTGGGTCATTGAAAAAGCAAGAGAGTTCCAGAAAAACATCTATTTCTGCTTTATTGACTATGCTAAAGCCTTTGACTGTGTGAATTGCAATAAACTGTGGAAAATTCTGAAAGAGATGGGAATACCACACCACCTGACCTGCCTCTTGAGAAAACTATATGCAAGTCAGGAAGCACAAGTTAGAACTGGACATGGAACAACAGACTGGTTCCAAATAGGAAAAGGAGTACATCAAGGCTGTATATTGTCCCCCTGCTTATTTAAATTATATGCAGAGTACATCATGAGAAACGCTGGGCTGGAGGAAGCACAAGCTGGAATCAAGATTGCCAGGAGAAATATCAACTATGCAGATGACACCACTCTTATGGCAGAAAGTGAAGAGGAACTCAAAAGCCTATTGATAAAAGTGAAAGAGGAGAGTGAAAAAGTTGGATTAAAGCTCAACATTCGGAAAACTAAGATCATGGCATCTGATCCCATCACTTCATGGGAAATAGATGGGGAAACAGTGGAAACAGTGTTAGACTTTATTTTTTTGGGCTCCAATATCACTGCAGATGGTGATTGCAGCCATGAAATTAAAAGGCACTTACTCCTTGGAAGGAAAGTTATGACCAACCTAGATAGTATATTAAAAAGCAGAGACATTTCTTTGCCAACAAATGTCTGTCTAGTCAAGGCTATGGTTTTTCCAGTGGTCATGTATGGATGTGAGAGTTGGACTGTGAAGAAAGCTGAGTGCCGAGGAATTGATGCTTTTGAACTGTGGTGTTGGAGAAGACTCTTGAGAATCCCTTGGATTGCAAGGAGGTCCTACCAGTCCATTCTAAAGGAGATCAGTCCTGGGTGTTCATTGGAAAGACTGATGCTAAAGCTGAAACTCTAATACTTTGGCCACCTCATGCGAAGAGTTGAGTCATTGGAAAAAACCCTGATGGGGGCAGGAGGAAAAGGGGACAACAGAGGATGAAATGGCTGGATGGCATCACCGTCTCGATGGACATGAGTTTGAGTGAAATCCGGGAGTTGGTGATGGACAGGGAGGACTGGCATGCGGCAATTCATGGGGTCGCAAAGAGTCGGACACTACTGAGCGACTGAACTGAACTGAGCTGAACCTGAAAAAGGTCATATGTAGAAATGTACAGTAAATATCATACTCAATGTGAAATGTAAGAAGCGTTTTTTTTTTTTTTTTTTTAATAACCCAGAACAAGCCCAAGATGCCCAATATCATTGCCTATGCTGCTGCTGCTACTGCTAAGTCGCTTCAGTTGTGTCCGACTCTGTGCGACCCCGTAGATGGCAGCCCACCAGGCTCCCCTGTCCCTGGGATTCTCCAGGCAAGAACACTGGAGTGGGTTGCCATTTCCTTCTCCAAAGCATAAGAGTGAAAAGTGAAAGTGAAGTCGCTCAGTCATGTCCGACTCTCAGCGACCCCATGAACTGCAGCCCACCAGGCTCCTCCATCCATGGGATTTTCCAGGCAAGAGTACTGGAGTGGGTGCCATTGCCTTCTCCGATCATTGCCTATAACCAGTATTAAATCAGTGAATCTTGCAAGTTTGTTTAATATCAGAATAAAAACACAAATCTATATCCATTTACCTGTAACAATCATGAAATGTAATTAAAATAAAATAGAAAAATACATTTTTTCTAGTATCTCCCAAATCAGCAATAATAACTAATCTCTACCATCAAAAAACCTGTCAAAATATGCATACCTTTTATGGACAAAATTATAAGATTTTGTTGTAAGATATTAAATAAGACCTAAAGAGAAGGAAATGGCAATCCACTCCACTCCATTCTCAATGGAGAATCCCTTGGACAGAGAGGAGCCTTGCAGGCTACAGTCCGTAGGGTTGCAGAGTCAGACACGAAGAAAGCAACTTATCAAAGGCTTTCTAGGTGGTGCTAGTGGTAAAGAACCGCCTGCCAATTCAGGAGACATTAAAAGACACAAGTTATATTGTGAGTCGGGAAGATCCCCTGGAGGAGGGCATGGCAACCCACACCCGTATTCTTGCCTAGAAAATCCCTTGGACAGAGGAGTCTGGAGAGCTACGGTCCATAGGGTAGCAGAGAGTCAGACGCAGCTGAAGCAACTCAGCACGTATGCAAGCAGAAACATACATACTATGTTCTCAGGTCCTATATTGGGCTTCCCAGGTGGTTCAGTGGTAAAGAATCCACCTGCCAATGCAGAAGACACAGAGGATATCAGTCAGAAATATCCCCTGGTGCAGGGAATGGCAACCACTCCAGTATTCTTGCCTGGAGAATTCTATGGACAGAGTAGCCTGGCAAGTCACAGAGTCAGTCATGACTGAGTAACTAAGTGCCTAGCAACAGGTCCCATATTGTAAAAAAGTGAATTGTCTCAGATTTTATCTAAAAATTCAAGGTAATTCTAACTTCCATTTTTATGGACTTGAATAAACTAATTCTGAAATATATATGGAAGATCTGAGATGATCAGTGTGGTGTTACTTGTTCAAACAGATGTTGACACAGTGTATTTTCACAGAAAAAGACAATTAGACCAGTTGGAACAAGGAAAGAAACTGGACAAATCCTTGTCTGTTTGAAATTCAAGTTTTAGAAGAACAGGCATTGTAAATTAATGGAAAAAAAAAACAATGTAATAAATGATGCTGGGAAAAGTGATAATCTCTGTGGAAAAAATAAAATTGGAGCCCTATCTCATACACAAAAATTAATTCCAGGTGGATTAAATGAAATGCAGTATTTAAACAACTACTTTGAGAAGACATTGTAACAGAGTATCTTTATATTCTGATGTTTGAATATGGAAGCATCTCTTAAGATATTTAATATCAATTGAAATTAAGTACTTCTGTCTAGCAAAAGATAATCTTAAATAAAAAGGGTAAAAGATAAGTTGAAGACTGGGACAAAATGTTTCCAACATTATGTCACTAAATATTATTACTAACTAGTATGTATAAGGGCTTTGCTGGTGTCTCAGTGGTAAAGAATCCACCTGCTAATGCATAAGACTCAGGTTCAATGCCTGGGTTGGGAAGACCCCCTGGAGAAGGCAATGGCAACCCACTCCAGTATTTTGGCCTGGGAAGTCCCATGGACAGAGGAGCCTAGAGATCTATAGTCCATGGTGTTGCAAAAGAGTCGACACGACTTAGCAACTAAACAACAGCAGCAAGTGTGTATAAAGAACTCTTATGGCTCAAAAAAGGCAGAGGGAAAACTCAACAAAAGTTATTAGAAAGTTGGCAAAAGGCATGAATAACATTTCACAGAAGAGGAAATAAGAAATACTCATAAGCATATGAAAAGATGATAAACATCATTAGTAATTACGTTCAATTTGATATATGTACGTGTTAAACTACAGCGAGATATTTCATATGCATCAAATTGGCAAAGATTTTAAAAGTCAGAAAATACCAAATATTTACAGGGATATAGAATAGTGGTTGGCAAACTTTTTCTGTACAGGGTGGATAGTAAATATTTCAAACTGCACAGGCCAGGAGGTCTCTTGTAAGGACTCGACTCTGCCATTGTTTCACAAAAGCAGTTGCACACAGTATGTAACCAGTTGGTGGCTGTGTTCCAGTCAAGCTTTATTTACCAAAAAAAAAAAAAAGAAAGAAAAAGTAGCAGACTTGATTTGTCCCATGGAGCCATAGATTTCACATTCTTGATGCACAGAAAAGATAAAACACATGGGGGTGTACATTTTTGTAAATCTTTTGGAATTATCTATCAGAGAAATCCATGCCCCGTCCACTCCCACATATGTTACTGTAGAGGTACTCCAGCATGTGTACACCAGAGGCCTCTGCAAAAATGTTCATAATAGGATATTCATGATAAGAAAATATTAGAGTCCTCTCAGATGTGTATCACCAATAACATGGAGACACATTTTTAAATTGATTCAAAGAAATATAACAGAGAATACAGATGAACAGAAGGCAGAAAAGGCAGAAACAGATGCATCTCAAAACATCGTGCTGAGAAAAAGGAGCAGGTCACTGAGGAATGAAAGAGGCAACACACACACACACACACACATTTTTTTTTTTCTTTTAGAATGTCATTCTAGGTGGCAAAAGTAAATTGAATAGCCATAGAATGCTCAATACAAAATGCAGGACTATGTTCCCTTCTTGAGGGAGGGACAGAATGTAATAATCTAGGAAGGTCGTACAAAGGCTTTTAAGTTACTGGTGCTTTTCTCTTCTTCAATCCAGCTGGTAGATTCTTTAGGATATCTCTCATTTTATTATTTAAACACTAAATATGTTTTCTAATAAAATATTATTATTTTATTATGTTGGACTATAAAGAAAGCTGAGCACCAAAGAATTGATACTTTTAAACTGTGGTGTTGGAGAAGACTCTTGAGAGTCCCTTGGACTGCAAGGAGATCCAACCAGTCCATCCTAAAGGAAATCAGTCCTGAATATTCTTTGGAAGGACTGATGGTGAAGCTGAAACTCTAATACTTTGGCCACATGATATGAAGAACTGACTCGTTGGAAAAGACCCTGATGCTGGGAAAGATTGAAGACAAGAGGAGAAGGGGATGACAGAGGATGAGATGGTTGGATGACATCACTGACTCGATGGACATGAGTTTGAGTGAACTCCGGGAGTTGGTGATGGACAGGGAGGGAAGCCTGGCATGCTACAGTCCATGGGGTCGCAAAGAGTTGGACAAGACTGAGTGACTGAGCTGAACTGAATGAAATATCAATTCAGCTGCAGAGTGTGATCAAGTTGATGTTTTAAAAAAATTATTTTATGTTGAGGTAACATTGGTTTATCCCTGGAGTGGGACATGGTAACCCACTCCAGTATTTTTGCCTGGAGAATCCCCATGGACAGAGGAGCCTGGCAGGCTATAGTCCATGGGGTCACAAAGAGTTGGACACGACTGAGTGACTAAGCACAGCACAGCACAACATTGGTTTATAATGTAAGTTTCACGTGTACAACACTGTATTTCTACTTCTATATACCCTACAGTATGCTCACCTCCCCCAAATTTAGTTTCCACCCCTCACCATACAGTTCATCCTTTTTATCCATTTCACTCTCCCCTCTGTACCTTCCTCTCTGGTTAGCACTACTCTGTTCTTTGTACCTACATGTTTGTTTTTGTTTGGTTTGTTCACTGACAATTTTTTTTTATATTCCACATATGAGTGAAAGCATAAAGTATTTGCCTTTCTCCATCTGACTTATTTCATTTAGCCTAATAACCTCAAGTTCCATCCATGTCGTCAGAAGTGGCAGGATTTCATTTTGTCATGGCTAGGTAGTAGTCCACTGTGTATATCTTCCACCTCTTCTTTATTCATTCATCCATTGATAGACACTGAGGTTGTTTACATATCTTGCTGTTATGTATAATGCCTAAATGAACATGGGGATGCATATATCTTTTTGCATTAGCATTTTTGTATTCTTTGGATAAATACCCAGAAGTGGGATTTCTGGATAATATGATAGTTCTGTTCTTAATTTTTTGAGGAATCTCTGTACTATTTTCTATAGTAGCTACACTAATTTATATTCCCACCAAGAGTGTATGAGGGTTCCCTTTTCTCCACATCCTAGTTAACACTTATTGTTTCTTTCATTTTTGATAAAGCCATTCTAACAGGTGTAGGTGATATCTCACTGTGGTTTTGGTTTGCATTTCCCTAATAATTAGTGATGCTGACATCTTTTCATGTGCCTATTGGCAATCTACTCATGTCTTCTTTGGAAAAATGTCTCTTAAGCTCCTCTCACTATTTAAAAATCAGACTTTGTTTTTCTGTTGAGTCGTATGAACTTAACTAATTTTTTAGAACAATTACCCTGATAGAGATATTCAGGACTAACCAGAGGTGCATAAAGACATACTCAGTTTAGTTTAATTCAGTTCAGTCACTAAGTCATGTCTGACTCTTTGCAACCCCTCGGACTGCAGCACACCAGGCCTCCCTGGCCATCACCAATTCTCAGAGCTTATTCAAACTCATGTCCATTGAGTTGATGATGCCATCCAACCATCTCATCTTCTGTGGTCCCCTTCTCCTCCTGCCTTCAATCTTTCCCAGCATCAGAGTCTTTTCTGATGAGTAAGCTCTTCGCATCAGGTGGCCAAAGTATTGGAGTTTCAGCTTCAGCTTCAGTCCTTCCAAAGAATATTCAGGACTGATTTCCTTTAGGATGGACTGGTTGGATCTTCTTGCAGTCCAAGGGACTCTCAAGAGTCTTCTCCAACACGGCAGTTCAAAAGCATCAATTCTTCAGCACTCAGCTTTGTTTATACTCCAACTTTCATATCCATACATGACTACTGGAAAAACCATAGCTTTGACTAGATGGACCTTTTTTGGCAAAGTAATGTCTCTGCTTTTTAATATTCTGTCTAGGTTGGCCATACCTTTTCTTCCAAGGAGCAAGTGTCTTTTAATTTCATAGCTGCACTCACCATCTGCAGTGATTTTGGAGCCCCCAAAAATAAAATCTGTCACGGTTTCCACTGTTTCCCCATCTATTTGCCATGAACTGATGGGACCAGATGCCATGATCTTTGTTTTCTGAATGTTGAGTTTTAAGCCAACTTTTTCACTGTCCTCAAGACATATTAGGCAGACTAATTAAGAGATTATTAGAGTACTCCATGTATAAGGAGGCTTGGCATATAATTCAAGAGAGAAAAGTAAGTTCAGTCTAGTTAAGAATTCACTTTGAAGTGCAAGGGGTGCTGGTTCGGTCCTTGATCTGGAACGATTCCACATGCCCTGGGGCAGCTAAGCCTGTGTGCCACAACTACTGAATCCCATGTGCGTAAAGCTTGTGCTCTGCAACAAGAGAAGCTGTAATGAGAAGCCTGCACATTGCAACTGGAGAGTAGCCTCCACTTGCCACAACTAGAGAAAGCCTACATGCAGCAATGAAGATTCAGCACAGCCAAAAATAAATACATAATTTAAAAAAAGGTTTTTGAGATACAGATATAGAGGTGGGAAGCTTGGAAAGTATGGATAAGCCTAGCAAACTTTTGTTGTTGATGATGTTGTTTGCATCTTTTATAGTATATTTTCTGAATGCTTGTTGAAGATGCTTAAGAAATGAGGAAAAAACCTATCAAAGAACTTTTGAGTGATCTAACAAGTAATTTTGCCCCCAGAAGAGCCTAAACGAAATGTTTACTGGAACAAACACAAAACAGGAAAAGCAAAGCTTAATTTAAAAAATTCCAGGGTTTCTTGGTTCTGGGACGGCTGGTGGGTGGCGCGAGAGCGAGGCCGGGGCCGGGCCCGGTTCAGGCCCGACCTTCGAGGTGATCTTGGTCGAGTGCCCTGTCGCGCCGGGCTGTGGCGCCCGTCCGTGGGCCTGTTTAGTGACTCGGCTCCCGAGCGGTTGAGGACGTAGACCTAGAGCGGCCCCTATAGGCTTGCCACAGGGCAAGGGGAGCGCCGGGCCGCTGGGGCTGTGGTGGAAGCTGGGTCGCGGGGGAGATGCCCCTCCACGTGAAATGGCCGTTCCCCGCGGTGCCGCCGCTCACCTGGACCCTGGCCAGCAGCGTCGTCATGGGCCTGGTGGGCACCTACAGCTGCTTCTGGACCAAGTGCATGAACCACCTCACCGTCCACAACAAGGAGGTGCTGTACGATCTCATTGAGAACCGAGGCCCAGCCACACCCCTCATCACGGTCTCCAATCACCAGTCGTGCATGGATGACCCTCATCTCTGGGGGATCCTGAAACTCCGTCATATCTGGAACCTGAAGTTGATGCGTTGGACCCCCACAGCTGCAGACATCTGCTTCACCAAGGAGCTGCACCCACACTTCTTCAGCTTGGGCAAGTGTGTGCCCGTGTGCCGAGGAGATGGTGTCTACCAGAAGGGAATGGATTTCATTTTGGAGAAGCTCATTAAAAAAAAAAAAAAAAAATTCCAAAGGGAAGTTGGACAGCATTTATTTTGACACAAAATGATGAAAGAATAGGTCATAATATTATTTGATGAATAATAACCAAACACTTAGCACCATATATATAGTAGCTACTTTTAACATGAAAAGGTAGGGAAAAATGAGATCAACTCACCATGGTGGTTAATTGTGTGTGTTCAAACCCTGAATGATCTCTGGCAGTGTATTTCATGTTTTTAAAAGTATGTAAAATGAGTGTAATGATACTATTTCATATAGTTTTTGTGGGACTTAATGTGCTTACTGCTTTTTAATGTGCTTACTGGTGGCTCAGATGTTAAACAATCTGCCTGCAATGCAGGAGACCCAGGTTCAATCCCTGGATTGGGAATATCCCTCAGAAAATGGAATGGCTACCCACTCCAGTATTATTGCCTGAAGAATTCCATGGACAGAGGAGCCTGGTGGGCTACTACAGTCCACAGGGTCACAAAGAGTCAGACATGACTGAGCAACTAACACTTTCTTTTCATTTTTCACTTTATCACATGGCACATGATAAGAGTTCCAAAGAAAAGCAAAGAGAGATAAGAAAGCCTCGGTGATCAATGCAAAGAAATAGAGGAAAACAATAGAATGGGAAAGACTAGAGATCTCTTCAGGAAAATTAGAGATATAAGGGAACATTTCATGCAAAGATGGGCACAATAAAGGACAGAAATGGTATGGACCTAACAGAAGCAGACGATATTAAGAAGAGGTGGTAAGAATACACAGAAGAACTATATGAAAAAGATCTTCACGACCCAGATAATCAAAATGGTGTGATCATTCACCTAGAACCAGACATCCTGGAATGCAAAATCAAATGGGTAGGCTGCAGTCCATGGGGTCGCTAAGAGTCGGACACAACTGAGCGACTTCACTTTCACTTCTCACTTTCATGCATTGGAGAAGGAAATGGCAACCCACTCCAGTGTTCTTGCCTGGAGAATCCCAGGGACAGGGGAGCCTGGTGGGCTGCCATCTATGGGGTCGCACAGAATCGGACACGACTGAAGTGACTTAGCAGCAGCAGCAGCTAGGAAGCATTACTATGATAAAAGCTAGTGGAGGTAATAAAATTCCAGTTGAGCTATTTCAAATCCTAAAAGATGATGCTGTGAAAGTGCTGCCCTCAATATGCCAGCAAATTTGGAAAACTCAGCAGTGGCCACAGGACTAGAGAAGGTCAGTTTTCATTCCAAACCCAAAGAAAAGCAATGCCAAAGAATGATCAAACTACCGCACAATTGTACTCATCTCACACGCTAGCAAAGTAATGCTCAAAATTCTCCAAGCCAAGCTGTGAACTTCCAGATGTTCAATCTGGATTTAGAAAAGCCAGAGGAACCAGAGATCAAATTGCCAACATTTGTTAGATCATAGAGAAAGCAAGAGAATTTCAGAAAAAACATCTACTTCTGGTTTATTGACTATGCCAAAGCCTTTGACTGTGTGGATTACAATAAACTGTGGAAAATTCTTAGAGAGATGGGAATACCAGACCACCTGACCTACCTCTTGATAAATCTGTATGCAGTTCAGGAAGCACCAGTTAGAAATGGACATGGAACAACAGACTGGTTCCAAATCAGGAAAGGAGTACAGCAAGGCTGTATATTGTCACCCTGCTTATTTAACTTATATGCAGAGTACATCATGAGAAATGCTGGGCTGGAAGAAGCACAAGCTGGAATCAAGATTGTGGGGAGAAATATCAATAACCTCAGATATGCAGATGATACCACCCTTGTGGCAGAAAGTGAAGAACTAAAGAACCTCTTGATGAAAGTGAAAGAGGAGAATGAAAAAGTTGACTTAAAACTCAACATTCAGAAAACTAAAATCATGGCATCTGGCCCCATCACTTCATGGCAAATAGATTGGGGAAACAGTGGAAACAGTGACAGACTTTTATTTTTGGGGGCTCCCAAATCACTGCAGATGGTGACTGCAAACATGAAATTAATAGACGTTGCTCCTTGGAAGAAATGGTATGACCAACCTAGGCAGAGTATTAAAAAGCAGAGACATTACTTTGCCAAAAAAGGTCTGTCTAGTCAAAGCTATGGTTTTTCCAGTAGTCATGTATGGATATGAGAGTTGGACTATAATGAAAGCTGAGCGCTAAACAATTGATGCTTTTGAACTGTGGTGTTGGAGAAGACTCTTGAGAGTCCCTTGGATTGCAAGGAGATCCATCTAGTCCATCCTCAAGGAAATCAGTCCTGAATATTCATTGGAAGAACTGATGCTGAAGTTCCAATACTTTGGCCACCTGGTGTGAAGAACTGACTTATTTGAAAAGACCCTGATGCTGGGAAAGATTGAAGGCAGGAGGAGAAGAGGACAACAGAGGATGAGATGGTTGGATGGCATCACCGACTCAGTGGACAGGAGTTTGAGTAAACTCCAGAAGTTGGTGATGGGCAGGGAGGCCTGGCGTGCAGCAGTCCATGGGGTCGCAAAGCATCAGACATGACTGAGCGGTTGAACTGAACTGAACTGAACATGATAAAAGCTTGGTAAATGACAAACAACAAAAGTACAATGATATAAAACATAATTAGGAAAATTTGTGTCTTTTAAAGAAATAGCTGGTAAGATAATTTTCCTAATATTATGCTGACCTGTTTATAGTAATGTTTTTACAAGTGGAACCATTTGTTGCTTTCCTCTTGTTATGCTTTTCCTCCAACACTGAAAAACTGCTGCATGATACAGTGGATTTGTTTTAGCTCATATTAAATACTTTGATACCTTTACTTTTCTTTCAGTTCCTTTGGAAAGGGCAAATCCATTGATAAGAGTAGTTATGATTTCACAAAATATATCTCATACTCCTGTGCTTTGGAGTGAATCCTTTAAGAAAAAATGTTGAACATACGCAGCTCACTCCTAGCCATCTGCAAGAGATAAATGGGTAAAACCTGGGCTTACATGGGGAACTTCTTTGGTGGTCTAGTGGCTAAGACTCTGTGCTCCCAAAGCAGGGGGCCTGGGTTCTATGCCTGCTCAGGGAACTATTAATAGTCCCCACAAGTTGCATATAAGAGTTCATATCCTGCAGCTGAAGATCTCATATGCTTCAGCGAAGACCCAGCATAGCCAAATGTTGATAAATGAATGAATATTTTTAAATAATTGAAGACAAATCCTTTTTTTTTTAATAGCTTGGCTTACATGCACTGAAATTCTGAACTTCTCTTTCCTGTGGGAAGTTCAGTTATAATAAGTAGAGTGGGTGAAAGAAAGGAAAGTGAGAGCCCTTGCCCAAGAAGGGTGACCGTCTCTGGAGTGAATGATTTACATCAACTGCCTCTACAACTGAAATTGCACTGATAATAGTTGAAATTTCCTGGTTTATTTTTTTATTGGGGTACATTTAACCTTTAATAAATGACTCAAAACGTTTTTTCCCTCATACAATACTAAGAACAATAAAGTCATATCTTAACCACATGAATGGGGATTACTTGAGGATTTTAAATATATGCGTTGCCTTGGGAGAAGAATACACAACCTTCAAGGTGAAATGTGAAATATTGCCTTTAAATTATTAACTATATTTTATAGAGATACTATTTCAATTTTACTTGGCTTTTGAATTTGATTGTTTAATGCTTGGGGCTATATACAGCTACTGTAAGAAATTAACTTCAGAAACAGTTTGAAAGAAAATAAAGAGAAAGAAAATGAAAACTTGTCTTTTTATAAATGAAACCCTGAATACTTTTTCTAGTAAATTTTCTTAAACTGATCGAGTGGGTGGTCTGTTAATTGTTATGTTTGTAATGTTTCAATAAGAAGTTACTAATCAGCAAAGTAATATGTATATAGTGCCTAATTTCAAATGGTTTTGGTATATTTTACATAAAAGTTAGATTTTCCAGATGTAGCTAGTCTTTGTGATTTGGAGAGCTGGGCTGGGGAGGTAGGTTGGTCACTTCTAACTATAATTTGTTTTTATTCACTTGCTCTTTTTTAGTAGGTTTTCACATACCAATTTAAGTAAACGATGAAAAAGGAAAAGATCAGATAAATACACAGGGAACATCAGAGGTGTTCTTGACCAGAAACTCATTCATTAGAAAAATGTAGTAATAGTATTTCACAACTTTCTTTACAACTAGTAGAAATAAAGCACTGTTTACATAGGTTAAAAGCATGGATGCCTTCAATCATACCAATCAATAACACTTTTCAGTCTGGTAAAATCCAAAGTAACTTCTTGTAACGTCTTAAAATAATAAATGATCTGAATGGATGTTTTGCTTTTTGAAAGTTGTGTAGAGAGGAGCCAATCTCAATGTTAATTTTGTAGGATATGCTTCATCATCACAGTGAATCAAGTGGTTACAGTGCCCACAGCTCTCTCTGATGGGTGTTGCGAGGTATGATAAGCCATGATGGAATTGGAATCTCTGTTTGCTCAGGCTGTTGGATGTCTCAGTGATGAAGGATGAAGGAATATGACCGGCAGGAAAACTTAAGTGTATGTTATTAAATAAAGTGAAAAATGAGGGCTAGGCTCAGGCCTATTAATTCCACAGCAACAAGAACACATATGGTAGAGTGTAAACTTTCCTCTACAAGATTGGGAAATGATTATAATGGCCAGTACTTTTCAGTACTTGTGGTACACAAGACACTTGACTAAGAACTTCACACATCTTATGCCATCTGTTGATTCTTGATCCTCTTGACAACACTGTGTAGTAATTATTGTTGTTATCACCATGTTATGAAGAGGAAGCTGAGGCCAAGGAAAGCAAAATGAATTGGATTGAAGTCACACGCTAAGTAAATAAACGAATTAGGTTTTGAACTTAGGTCTCTGATTTCAGAGCCCGTGTTTTAAACCCATTATTGTGGTTTGGGGTAGTGAAAGTGAAAGTCACTCAGTCGTGTCCAGCTATTTGTGACCCTATGGACTGTATAGTCCATGGAATTCTCCAGATAAGAATACTGGAGTGGGTAGCCTTTCGCTTCTCCAGGGGATCTTCCCAACCCAGGGGTCGAACCCAGGTCTTCCACATTGCAGGTGGATTCCTTACAAGCTGAGCCATAAGGAAACCCTGTGGTTTGGGGTAAGGGGAGACTAAATGACTCCTGGTGTGAGACCAGGACTAAGTGTTCACTCAGTACTAACATTCTTGATCAGTTTGATTTGAGGATCTACTAACAATACTATGCCCTTTGGGTGACTAGTGGTAAATATGAAAGGTCTGATAAGAAATACTGCCTGTTATCTGTCATAAAAATGTCTACAAATAATAAATGCTAGAGCGGGTATGGAGAAAAAGGAGCCCTTGTACACTGCTGGTGAGAATGTATATTGATGCAGTCACTATGGAAAACAGTATGGGGTTCCTTAAAATAACTAAAAATAGAACTATTTGTGTTGGCCAATAAGTTCATTCTAGTTTTTCCATAATATGTAACAGAAAAACCCAGATGAAGTTTCTGGTCAACCCAATATCATATGATCTAGCAATCTTATTTCTGGGCATATATCTAGAAAAGAAGAAAGCTCTAATTAAAAAAGCATATGCATCCCAATGTTCATTGCAGCACTATTTACAATAGTCAAGACATGGAAACAACCCAAGTGCCCATTAAGAATATGTGATATACATGAGTGTGCAAGCGTACATCCCTATGCACACACACACATATACACACAGTGGAATATTGTGTGTGCTAAGTCACTTCAATCATGTCTGACCCTTTGTGATCCTATGGACTACAGCCTGCCAGTCTCCTCTATCCATGGCATTCTGCAGGCAAGAATACTAAAGTGGGTTGCCATGCCCTCCTCCAGGGGATCTTTCCAACCCAGGGATTGAACCTGCCTCTCTTATGTCTCCTTCATTGGCAGACAGGTTCTTTACCACTATCACCTCCTGGGAAGCCCCAGTGGAATATTACTCAGCCATAAGAAGAATGAACCATTGCCATTTGAAGCAACATGGATGGACCTAGAGATTATCACACCAAGTTAAGTAAGTCAAAATAAGACGAATATTATATGATACCACTTACATGTGGAATCCAAAAATAATACAGATGAATCTATGTGCATAGCAGACTCATAGACATAAAAAACTAAATTATGGTTACCAAAGGGGAAAGGGAGGGAGGAATAAATTAGGAGTATGGGATTAACAGATACAAACTACACATAAAATACATAAGCAACAAAGATTTATCATATAATAAGTACATGTGTGTTCAGTCATGTCTGACTGTATGTGGCCCCATGGACTGTAACCTGCCAGGCTCCTCTGTCCAAGGGATTTTTTCAGGCAAGAATACTGGAGTGAGTGGCCATTTCCTTCTCCAGGGAATCTTCCTATTCCAGTGATTGAACCCATATCTCCTGCATCTCCTTCATTGGCAGGAGGATTCTTTACCACTGAACCACCTGGAAAGCCCCCTTATGTATAATACAGAGAGCTATATTCAGTATCTTGTAATAATCTATAATGAAAAGTAATCTGAATAATGTGATTCAGGCAACTGAATCACTTGGCTGTACACCTGAAACTAACACAACACTGTAAATCAGTTATACTTCCAATAAAAAGCAATACATCATTGAAACAAATGCAAAAAATAAATAAATAAATTCTGCCTGTTGTAATTTAGATAAGCTGAAGAAATCATTTTTTGAAAGCTCCACCTGCTTTTTTAGACATTTCCTTATGAATATCTGTCAAGTTTTCAAGTGGCTATCGAGGTTCAGCAAGGGCATCACTATAAAGATGTCTCCACAGAGTTTGTTTTGGGGAATTTGTGAAATAAATGTGGGAAAGCGCACTAGATTAATTATTGCAGCCATTTAAGATGATAATTTAAAGTCTATATAGCAACCCAAAGAAAAATGAAAATACTAATTGGCCTAATATAGAGTGTACATTGTATGTACCTTATAATTATGGCTGTATTATAAACTACCCAGAAATACACTAAATGCTAACAGATGAGTCCATCAAGTTGGTGGGATTTTTCTCTAATTATGAGTTGTAGATAATGTAAATTGTTGTCATAATAGAAAACAATGAATAAATAGAAAACCAGAACAGAAAAATAAGAGCATATTTGAAAGAGACATTCAAGTCTTGTCATCCATGGGGTTTCTTGACCAGTGGCTGAAGATGAAGAAGGAGGAACTGAAGATCATGATTTCTAGTTTTTCTGAAGAGTGAAATGCTTTCCTCAATGTAAAGAAAAGGAGCAGGCTGAGAGGAAGATAACTGAGTTCAGTTTAGACATTGTAGTGTTGCGGTTACCATGAGTACTGATGTAGGAGGAGGAGGAGATTTTGGAGAAGGAAAATTTGCTGAGTTTTTGTACATTTATTATATGCTGACTATCCACCAGACAAATAGTAACTATATAATGGTGTTTGAACAGAGATGGAAAAAGTGAAGTGAAAGTGGAAGTTTCTCAGTCATGTCCAACTCTTTGCGACCCCATGGACTATATAGTCCATGGAATTCTCTAGGCCAGAATACTGGAGTGGGTACCCTTTCTCTTCTCCAGGGCATCTTCCCAACCCAGGGATCGAACCCAGGTCTTCCACCTTGCAGGCAGATTCTTTACCAGCTGAGCCACAAGGTTAGCCTAAAAATACTGGACTGGGTAGCCTATCCCTTCTCCAGAGGATCTTCCCGACCCAGGAATTGAACTAGAGTCTCCTGCATTGCAGGTGGATTCTTTACCAACTGAGCTACCAGGAAGCCCTGAACAGAGATTAGAAGTAGCTAGAGATTATGATAGGGGGCCCACCAATGAATGCATAATGACTACAATTCTGAAAGTGTCTAAAATAGTCCAGAAAATGATCCCAGAGAGAAACAGAGCCAAGGACAGAACCTTGAGAGACTAAGATGAGAGGAATGGAGCAGCTGCAACTGGGGACATGGAGTCTGTTTTAGAGGCTAGTACTGTTGTACATATCTTCTGTGAATTATTGAAGGCATTGGGAATGGACTCAGATGCTGAAAGTGAAAAGTATTTAACTATAAATCTGACTTATAAAAGTGATGAAGAGAGGAAATGAGGATAACTTCTAGGTAACTCTTGGTCTGAGTGACTGAATGAATGGTGGTGTCACCAGCTGATTACTTGAATGAAGAGGATTAGTAGATTTAGCAAAAATTCATGGATGTAGGTTTTGAGTCCCAAATGTCTATGGTACATCTGAGGAGAAACAGCCAGTCAGCAGGTAGATCTGATTGGAGTTCATGGATGAGTTTGGGGCCAGCGATAAAGACTAGTGTGGAGATGGTGGTGAAAACCCTGGCTATGGGTACAATATCCCAGAAAGAATAGGTTAGACAACATCTAACGTTGCAGAGGGGATCAGGACAAGGAGTGAGATGGGGGCCACTGATTTGGCTGTGGGAGCGTCATTGGTACTTTGGTCAGGGTATAGGATCAAGAGTGCTGTTGCTGTGTTTTGAGTAATGAATACGCAGGACAGAGTTAAAACAGCAAAGCCAGACCATTCTCTTAAAATGTTGGTAGTACAAGGTACCGAGTCTTTATACTGGGGGAAAGATGCACAGCATGTTTTTAGAATGTAGAAAATGAGCCAGAGGGACTTCCCTGATGGTCCAGTGGTTAAGATTTCACCTTCCAGTGCGGGGAATGTGGATTCAGTCCCCGGTTAGAGAAATAAGATTCCACATGCCTCTAGACCCAAAGAAAAACAACTGTAGAAGACAGAAGTAATTTTGTAACAAACTTAATAAAGACTTAAAAAAAAGGTCCACATTAAAAAAAAATATTGAAAATGAGCCAGAGAGGAAAGAATGGTTGAAAACACTTCGATATGGAGACAATGGATAAAGTAGGTCCTAGAGAAATTCTCAGGGGATCAAGTGGGAGTGAAGTTGCCATGGAATGGATGGGAATACCTACTGCTTTGAGAACCCCCTGTGAAGTGCTTTGCAAACACACCTTAAAGCAGTAACTTTCGCCCTCTCTCAGTCCGTGCCAACCTAAATCCACATTACAACTGGACTGGCAATCTTCAGATTAGTAAATCCTGACCACTCCTCAACCTTGTGCTAGCTATTAGAGTTACCCAAGTAAGAGCAGTTCCATTACTAATCAGCTCCTGAAATGTGGATCCTCTGCCCTTTTGACTTTGAAATCACCATTTATTTCCTCTCCATCCTTTGGCAATGGAGACTCTTTGAAATGCCATTAGATTTCAACATGAACATTCCATGGAACTTATGGTGGTGGTGGTTTAGTTGCTCAGTCGTGTCCAACTCTTTTGGGGCCCCATGGACTGTAGCCTGCTAAGCTCCTTTGTCCATGGGATTTTCCAGGCAAGAATACTGGAGTGGGTAGCTTATCCCTTCTCCAGGGGATCTTCTAGACCCAAGGATTGAACCTGGGTCTCCTGCATTGCATGCAGATTCATTATCAACTGACCTTATATGTTAAGTCAGATAACCCCATGATGTCCACTAAATTCAGTAAAAATTCACCTAACTGTTTTTTGTTTCGGTTCATGAGGCAGCAAATGAGAAAACAATTAAGCATGCATTATATATTTTGCATATTTTGCATCAAACCATCATTTCCAGAATGAAGGGAAAAACTAAGATCTGAATGAATGAAGTAACTTGTTCAATAACGTGTGGTGACCGAGCATGAGCTATAACTGAGGCTTCCTGCCTTGAATTCTCGTGCTACATCCTGCAGCATACATTTCGAACTTTTTGTTACAAAACACATGGGCTTCCCTGATGGTTCATCAGGTAAAGAATCTGCCTGCAATACAGGAGACTCGGGTTCAATCCCTGGGTGGGAAGATCACCTGGAGGAGGCAACCTATTGCAGTTTCCTTGCCTGGAAAATCCCCTGGACAGAGGAACCTGGGGGCTATGGCCTATAGGGTCACAAAGAGTCGGACACGACTGAAGTGACTTAGCACGCATGCTCATGTTATTAAACATGGGGTTGCCTTTTCCTTCTTTCACTTCTTTTTCTTTAACAGTATATCTGTACTTTATTGCATTTGCCCTCAAGCAGTAGGCTTATCCTCTTATTCCTGCAGTTGAGCAATCTGGATCTGTTTGAAAGCTTTGCTACCTGTAAATGTGACAGAATCAGGTTGCCAAATAAATAAAATATTGTTTTCTTTGGTCTCCACTGTGGTCTTATAAACCAGCTATAATTGGTTTATTTTGTAATTATCCCCTTTGTCAAGAGAATTGGTTTGAGGGACTTCTTCAGCTTTCACATTTGCATGTTACAATGTGCCATGTCTTGAGTAGTACATGAGTAATAAAAAAATAAAAATGGAAACAAACCTGTCGTAGAATTGATATGTTATTTGCCCCTGCATTTGGTTGGTTCTAGTTTTATAGATTTAAATATAAAACATATGAAAAATTTCTTTTGAAATTGAGCCTTTGAGCTTTTCTGAGAAAAGGCAGTTCTGCGTGTGTCAATTGAATTAAACATGACATGGGATTCCCAGAGTGGAAATCTGAGCTCTTCAGAAAGTTTTGGGTGGTTGGACTGAAGGGACAAATAAATCAGAGATTTAGAAAGCTTATAGGTCTTATCAAATCTTATTTACACTCTTGAGGGGGGCAGCATGTAAAACAAATTAAGATGTGTCATTATTGGTAGCTAAATTCCATGGTAGTTTTTCAACTCTTTTCTGTGGCAGTGGTCCTACTTATTTAGTTTGGGTTAATGCCATTTGATTTCAGAACTGGAAGTTCTTTTCTCTTCCATGGATTTTTTTCTTTAATTAGAATGATATTTTTTGACAGTAGAGCCAGAGTACCACTAAACAAAACAAACCAATCCCCATTGGTGACTATGTTATATTTAAGGGTATTCCTTCAAAGACAAGACATAAATAAAGTGCATCAATTAGGAGTGGGTTGGTCTCACTTTAACAATTATGTGGGCAGAAAGAGGCTTAAATTATAGCTTGGCAGTTGGGGAAACCCTTCTTATTCTAAGAAACTGCAGTCAGTAACTTGAAAATAACACTAGTGTGCTAGAAATTCAGAGTGTGACATGTGTTCCTTATTTGCAGTGGGAATCACTATAACACATACACTTTGGCATTTCAAGGTTTGAAAATTGTCATAGCGATATTTTTTTCATATCTAACGTCAGGTGATTTCATTTATTTTTAAATTTTAAAAGCCCTGCATACGTCTCTTCCCCAATTTATGAAAAACAGAAAAATATAAATAGAAACAGCCTCTTATTAAACCTACAGTGTAAATAGAGATAACAACTATAAAAATTTGGGTTTTCCTTTCTCCCAGATTAAAAAAAATTATTATTAATAATAAATAATGATAATATTAAAAATAAAAATAATTATAACAATAAGGAAGAGGAACTAAAGAGCCTCTTGATGAAAGTGAAAGAGGAGAGTGAAAAAGTTGGCTTAAAGCTCAACATTCAGAAAACGAAGATCATGGCATCTGGTCCCATCACTTCATGGGAAATAGATGGGGAAACAGTGGAAACAGTGTCAGACTTTATTTTTTGGGACTCCAAAATCACTGCAGATGGTGATTGAAGCCATGAAATTAAAAGACACATACTCCTTGGAAGAAAGGTTATGACCAACCTAGATAGCATATTGAAAAGCAGAGACATTACTTTTCCAACAAAGGTCCATCTAGTCAAGGCTATGGTTTTCCCAGTAGTCATGTATGGATGTGAGAGTTGGACTGTGAAGAAAGCTTAGCACTGAAGAATTGATGCTTTTGAACTGTGGTGTGGGAGAAGGCTCTTGAGAGTCCCTTGGACTGCAAGGAGATCCAATCAGTCCATTCTAAAGGAGATCAGCCCTGGGATTTCTTTGGAAGGAATGATGCTAAAGCTGAAACTCCAGTACTTTGGCCACCTCATGTGAAGAGTTAACTCATTGGAAAAGACTCTGATGCTAGGAGGGATTGGGGGCAGGAGGAGAAGGGGATGACAGAGGATGAGATGGCTGGATGGCATCACCGACTCGTTGGATGTGAGTTTGAGTGAACTCCGGGAGTTGGTGTTGGACACTGAGGCCTGGCGTGCTGCAGTTCATGGGGTCGCAAAGAGTCAAACACAACTGAGCGACTGAACTGAACTGAACTGAACATTTATTGAGGATTGGGCACCAGTAAATTTATAGTTTATGTATTGAGTCTATTAAATGAGGAAATTTATATAAAGGACCTGTGTGTGTGTGTGTGTGTGTGTGTGTGTGTGCATGTGCTCAGATGCTCAGTCATGTCCGGCTCTGTGATCCTATGGACTGTAGCCCATCAGGCTCCTCTGTCCATGGGATTTTCAGGCAAGAATACTGGAGTTGAGTGCCATTTCTTTCTCCAGGGGATCTTCCACTCTGCATGCTCTTAGGCAAGCTACTTAACCTCTCTGTATTTCAGTCCCCTGTAATCTGAAGACTAATCTTCCCACCCCATATCTTTGTGAGGATCAAATGAAAAAAAATTAAAACACATAGAATGTATATAAAGCCATAGTCTACATAGGGTAAAGTGGTGCCGTGTTTGAATACAAATTCAAACAGTTTAAGACCAGAGTCTGAATATTTAACTATCACTCTCTGCTGCTTCATATACATGCTAATTTATATTTGATTTAGATCATTCTTTAGAAACAATGTAACGTTTTCCTTTTCCCACAGCCTTATTACCATAAGGATTCTCCGTGTTAATTCCATGTTAATTATAATTTAGTCACAAGACATCATTTTATGCCTATATCTTATGTATGTAATTATTTCTTTATTGAGCCATTTAGATTGTTTGCAGATTTTTGATATTATAAATAATGCTATGATGATGTTATTTTTCCATAGGTCTTAGCATTTCTGATCCATTTCTTGGATAGATTTCTAGAAGTAGAATTGTTGCTAGGAAGATCTTTTAAGGTCACACTTTTCTAAATTATAATGAGTACAAGTCAATTAAAGAAAAACCCACATCTACAAATAAACTCCAAATCTTCTTTAAAAGTTAATTAATGGGAGTGTCTAAGTTTTAGAAGCTTTTATGATGTGATGAGAGAAGGCAGGGGGCTAAGCAGTGGGGAAACCATTCTCTAACTCAAGCCTGACCTTTGCTCATTAATAAGCCATGGCGTTATCCTTGTATGCAACCCCTGGAGCTAATCCACTTGCGGATTGCCCATTGATTCTGAATAAGCTGTGTTTTTAGATCAGCTAAATAGGGGGCCACAGCAAGAAGAGAAATTAGGCCAAAGATTGCAAAGCATGTACAGAGGCTTAATGTTGTTTTTAATCATCATTCTTTGTATGACAAATAAAAAATCAAGTCAAATTCTGTTCTAAAATAGCATTCAGCATGAATATGGGAATTTCAAGATACATTGTGAAATAAAGCAGGGTGAGTTCTCTGCAAACGTCTTTATTCTCAAAGCAGAAGGCAGTACCATAGAACTGAGTAGATCTTTAGTGGTGGTCCTGTGACTCAGTAGCTGAAATACCGTAGCTTCTTTTGGTCACCCACCTGCTCTCTGCTATTTTCTTGTTCAGTGCTTCACTTCTATCTTTAATCCTGCCCTAGTCAATTTTATCTCCAAACCTAAATCTTATTTATTCACCATGCTGCTCTTGTCTTGCCCCTAGTAGATTATCTTAATTTTTTTTTCAATCTTGCTATTTATCTATCTTTCCCTGGACTCCAAGAGAAAACCATGTGCTTGACTTTATCTATGTTTTATATAGACATTTGCATGGGGCTTCCCAGGTGGCTCAGTGGTAAAGAATCTGCCTTCCAATGCAGGAGATGCAGGTTCTCTGGGTTGGGAAGATCCCCTAGAGAAGGAAATGGCAACTCACTCCAATATCCTTGCCTGAAAAATCCCATGGACAGAGGAACCTGGTGGGCTATAGTCCAAAGGGTCACACAGAGTCGGACACAATGGAGCTATGTATACTTGTGTGTGTATATATACACACACACATGAACATGTACACATATTTGGGTATATTTTAACTATATTTTGTCTTCATTAACCAATAGGCTTGACCCTAGGTGAAAATGTAAATTATTATTCAAGTCCTCTCTTTATTCTTTGTCTTTTCTCAGTGTTTTCTGACTGTCCTGTGTCCCAGGCAGGTCCACTGGCCCAAATTTGTCATGACTATTTTCTGAAAAATGACAGCTGAGTAATTGAATGAGCAGACTCAAGCTAAACAAAAAGGGCATGTTCCTGGCTCTGGCAAAGGGACAGATGAAAGCAAGAGGATTAAATATAAAGTGATTACAATTTTGTTCAGTTGCTCAGTCATGTTCGACTCTTTGCGACCCCATGGACTCCAGCACACCAGGCTTCCCTGTTCTTCACCATCTCCAGGAGCTTTCTCAGACTCATGTCCATGGAGTCTGTAATGCCATCCAATCCTCTCATCCTCTGTCATCCCCTTCTCCTCCCGCCTTCATTCTTTCCCAGCATCAGGGTCATTTCCAGTGAGTTAGTTCTTTGCATCAGGTGGCCAAAGTATTGGAGTTTCAGCTTTAGCATCAGTCCTTCCAATGAATATTCAGGATTGATTTCCTTTAGGATTAACTAGTTTGATCTCCTTGCAGTCCAAGGGACTCTCAAGAGTCTTCTCCAACACCACAGTTTGAAAGCATCAATTTGGTGCTCAGCCTTCATTATGGCCCAACTCTCACATCCATACATGACTACTGGAAAAACCAGTGATTACAGTGAGAACACATAAATATGTAATTGCATTTAGGGCTAGCTAGGAGATTATGTTCTTTTAGTAATATCTAGCCTTAAATAACACACAAATGCTCCTTTTCCAATGCTCCCTCAGGGAAGGTAGAACTATGTATAATGTTACCTTTTATAAAGAATCTATTGGTTCTTTATTCAGAAGCTTAGGTTTAAATTCTCGACTTTCAAGGAACACTGTATAAAGAACTCCCCCCTCTAATGCTCTAGCATTAGCCTCTAATGCTAAAGAGCAGTGGCTCCCAGTTGGCTGCATGTTTGAATCACCTGGGGAGATTTATAAAAATGCAATTGGGCCTGGGAATTTATGTTTTCCAAAAGTTCTCCAAGTAATTTTGTTGCTCAGCAAGGTTTGAGGGCTCCTGTTAAAGAAATTGCTTGAATATTAGCTAAGTTGACTTTTGTGCCTTTAGAAGGTATTCAGTAGGTGGTTAGCAGTTATTGAGCATGAAAGCTGTGCCAATCCTCATGACCTTTTATAGCTGAGGAAGTTTGTCTAGGTTTGTGAGTGGCAGAGACTGAGTTCAAAACAAGCCTCTGAGTGCTTATTCTTATGGAACCTTTCAACAAAGGTTGATTAAGGCACACAAAATAATAAGGAACAGGCTCAAGTTAAGAATTTACTCTTTCATTCTTATATCTTAATCAGTTTCTTCATCACAAAATGGAAATGATATCTTTGTAGGATATTTTTTACTTAAATTTGTTCTAAAATGGTTTTACTCTTAGAGAAGTTTTGTGAAGCTAGCACAGAGGCTTTCTATACACCCTTCACCCAGCTTCCTATAATGTCAACATCTTATGTAATGTAATATCTAGCATAAACATTTTATAGAACCATGGTATATTTTTCAAAACTAAGAAATTAACATTTTGGTTTCCCCAGTTTTTCCACTAATAAATTATTTTGTTCCAGTGTTCAGTCCACTGTACTACACTGCATTTAGTCATCATTTCTCCGCCAATGTAATAGATTCTTGGCTTTCCTTGTCTTTCATGACTTTGACACTTTTAAAAACCAGTGACCAGGTATTTTTAGAATGTCCTTCATTTTGGGTTTATTCGATTTTTTTTTCAATGATTAGACCAATGTATGAATTTGGCTTAAGTATACCACCACCACCACACCACAGAAGTGATACAACCCTTCTCATTGCCTTGCAATAGGGCTTTTATAAGATTTTTAATAGTGGACTCCGTGTGTTCCCTCCCAGTGGAAGCATTTAAGCAAAAGCTAGATGATTGTTGGCAATGCTAAAAAAATCCCTGTATTAGACAAGATCTTTAAAACCCCTTTCAACTCTAAAAGTCAAAAACTAGTAAGTGAACAAAAGAAAAGTCACATATACAAGACAAATATGAGATCTGGCTAGAGCTCAAAGAACAGAAAGTATCAGCTTTCCAAATACTGACCTCCATCCTGTTTTCCTACATGGTGGCTGAATTCAGAATGTGACATCTTCATTATACTGGGGACTTTTCCCAACACTGCAGCCCCAAAGAGGCATCTGTGAGTGTTTGCTCTGGGTAATTGAAGCCACTGGGTTGCTCTTGTGGTTTTCCTCTGTGTTACTGAAAATTAAATTGATGTGTAGTTAATTAGAAAGCAATCTAATTTGAAAGAAAGCAGTGACCTGACTCTTAACTATAACTCTGTGGTTTGGATATTTTAAATAACCTTTTTTTGTCTTAATTTCTCTAACTGTGAGTTATAATTATTACTGACATAGATTGACTTATATTGAACTTAGAACATATCTCCAGGAATATAATACCTAACCTTTCAACCTTGGGATGAAACATGATTAACCTAGAAGAGTTAATTCTGTATTTCACATATGTCTTATAAAGGTGCTTCATTACAGTATATAATTTTAAAAAAGAAGACACCTAGAAAACTAGAAAAGTGGAGGGACAACTGTAATGTTGCAAATGCTTTCTTGGAACTCTGAATGCATAACTTGGGAAGACTAGGGTGCCTGGAAATGGCCTTGGAAATGAGAATGCCTGGTTTAGTGCCAAGGCTGCAGCTACCTACCACATGTATGACCCCCAACAAATCATTTAACCTTACCATTTGGCTTCTGTTCTGTTAGATAATAAGACACAATTTTTAAAACTAGTTTCTAATTTCTGTAGTTCTTTGATTTTGAGGGGAGAGTCATCCTTCATGTCTTATACAACCATTGATTCTGTATGCTAATATACCGTTTGTAAATATATTGTGCTGCTATTCATTTGAAAGTTCAGGAAATGCTTGGTTCTACATTTTTCCAGCTTGGCAAAAAACAAAGAAAACTTGTAAATGTCTCACAGTATTTAATCATTTCTTTGAAAAATTGATACATTTTTGTTTCTGTATTTCATAACTAGATAAAATCACTGCTTCAATCCCAAAGGAGAGATAGTTTCGTTATGAGATCTGAATATTTGAAATAGAAAATTACCTCATCATAAATGAATACATATACAATCTAATGAATAAAGTGTCTATTTGCCCAAGATGTTCCAAGTTATTTTACTGGCACAAAAATTGTAAAGTGTTTGGAAAAACAGTTTCATTGTGATAAGTGTAATCAACACATTTCCTGTACTCTAGTTGCAGACCTGTTCATAAACAACGTTAAAAGAAAAATAGAGTGACATAATGTCTGGGAAAGAATTCTCTAATAGAAACAGACTCAAGTCCAGGGGTTGTGGTTTTGCAAGTACACAATTCCTTCTGGGAGGCCCTCTTGACAGATTTGCCCTCATCTGAAAAGGAGTGTCACTGAGCTTGACACAGAGGTGGTTCCCACCAGTGTGGTCTGGCTCATTCTGTTATCCTTGCTGACCGAAGAGGGAGGAGCAAATAACCCAAACTCCAAACTAGCTCCTTTCTTCCGGAATTTTTGCCAATTCTAACTAACCCTTTAAGGTCCAAGGTAAGATAACTTTTGGGGGTCTTCCATGACACCTTCAGTGGATTATGCTGAGAGGCAAATGGGCTTTTTGATGGGTCAGATGTGTCTTGAATAAGCACACATGTCACTTCAATTAGATTCTGGCCTGGGACCAATCCCAAGTTGAAAGTTCATTGTTTTTCAAAATAACAGGGAATCAAGCTCTTTATTAATGATTTTCCAGAATGGTTTTGATGGTTTATAATGAACCATGTTCAAATAAACTTGTGGATTGCTTTGGTAAATACTTCCAAAGTCAGAATATTTATAATCAACATAGAAAATAGCAAAATCAAACACTTTTTAACGATGTCTCTAAAGTGTGTCTGCACACTGACGATATGGATACTATATTTTATACTCAGCTGTGTGGTAAATGTTTAACAGTTGGCCCTCTGGAGGAGGCTGTGATTTTTTTATAGTTTGCCCATGTCCATGGCGTCAGTATTCCCACCATGGCCAATTGCAAGCTCCCCAAGGCTCCTGTGTGTGGAGCTGGGGAGAGAGGTACACAGTCAGCCCTCGGGAGCTGAGATGAGCAAGCTGTAGCGCAGCCCTGATTGTACCCAGGACATGAATGAAGAGGAAGACCGGGTGGCAAACTCAGGCCATGAACATGCAGGAAAATGCCTGCTCCCAAGTGCAGTCAGGCAAACCCAGCAGTTTCACAGACATACCCGTCTACTTCAGAACATTAAAAATAACATTCTGTACAAAAGTGATTAGGATTGAGATGTTATTCCTTTTTGCTAAGACTTTTTACTACTGTTTTTAAAATTGGACCCCTACGGATTGTGAAATTTTGTTCCAAAATTTTGATTCAGTTGCCATATGGAAGGGCTCTCTCTGCCTGGAATTGGAGAGTGGTTTTGGACAGCTGGGGCTTCCCAGATGGCACTAGTGGTAAAGAACCCCCCTGCCAGTGAAGGAGGTGTAAGAGACGTGGGTTTTTACCTGGCTTGGGAAGATATCCTGGGGTGGACACAGCAACCCCCTTCAGTACTCTTGCCTGGAAAATCCCATGGCTAGAGAAGCCTGGCAGGCTCCAGTCCATAGGGCTGCAAAGAGTTGGACGTGACTGAGCAACAGCGGGCATGCACACTTGGACAGTTTGGTAAGGCCGCACAGGAGAAACCACACGGGAAGAGTGAGTGTCCTGTTTCCCATGCCTGAAGACAGTTACGCAGATCTTAACCTATTCAGTTTCTTATAACTTTGAACAGAAGGAATTTGAGAGCTAGAACTTTGCTCCTATGGTCTGTGCAGTGTGACCTGGGTACCTTTTGTGGTAATTTTAGTCAAATCCTTTTTTCTTGGATTAATTCTTATTCTTTTTTATTTGAGTATAATTGCTTTACAATGTTGTCTTAGTTTCTGCTATTCAACAATGTGAATCAGCTATATACATATATATATATATATATATATATATATTCCCTCCCTCTTGTACCTCCCTCCTACTGCCCCCTTGCATCCCATCCTTCTAGGTCATCACAGAGCACCAGGCTGTGCTATACAGCAGCTTCCCAGTAGCCGTCTAGTTTACACGTGTTGGTATATACATGTCAAGGCTACTCTCTAACTCCATCCCACCCTCCCTTTCTCCCCACGCTGCCCTGTGTACACATCTGTTCTCTTTGTCTGTGTCTCTATTCTTGCCCTGCAAAAAAAAATACAAATCCTTTTTCTTAATCTTGGGTCCTAATTACATCTTATTTCTATATGCGTAAGTAAAGAACCACTGAAACTTTTCTTCTAGCATTTGACGGGAAAAAGACTCTAAAGATAAGCTTGATGGATGGTGACTTAATAGTCTTATTTATGAGTATATTCACTTAAGTGTTTTATGATGTTTCCTATAATTAAAACACATATAAGCCTCTCACCTCCTTTGAATGCTGCGATTTCTTAAATGTCTGCTTAAAATACCCCTTCCTCAAGCTAAGGACTTCCCGCCACCCCCCACCCCCCGCCCCCACCCATGGGTGAGAATGATCATTTAAATGTCAGCTTCACAAATCTTTTGAATACTTTCTCTTTTTCTCCTGTCTCCTGCCCACTTTTTCTTTCTCTCTCCTTTCTATCCTCCCTCTCTCCTCCCCCCATAACCCTCTCCTTAACCTCTTTTCGGAATGAGGGAATCAATCCAGAAAATGAATTACAATTGAAATACAAATACAGGAAATTCCAGGCTTAAGCTTCGTATGGCAGAGTGAACTTGGCCATCCATGTGTTGCATTTTATATTTTTCTCATGTACTGACTACGTTAGGATAAGGTAACCAGATGTCCTGCATTAGGGAAGACAGTGTCTTAGGTTTCAGCTTTTTTTTTTCCCTCTTGACAATGTTTCTGCTCAAGAATTTCTACCAGGCCATTTTTGCTGAGTTTCTTATTTTGATTCCAGAAATGCTAAAAGCCTCCCTGGCCAAAATCATCTGTTGGAGTTCTTGAAAGGGGGCATTTGGTCCAAGATGAGCTCCTACAGGGCTCCAGAGCAGCAGAGAACAGAATAGTTCAATAGGATCTGTCCCTCTGATGACCAAATGCCCGCTTCTTATCTTGTGGCAGAGAATACAGCCCTTGTAGCCATGGGCCAGGAATTTGTTCTCTAGAGGAGGGAAGTAAAGAGTCTTTGCTTGAATGGCTTAGGGCAGATAGCAATGGTGGGAGAGAAGAGGAAGGCTAGACGCAGGAGGAAGAAACTACTGAAGGAGAGGTGAAGGAGGGGCTTTCCAGGTGGCTCCAGGGTAAAGACTCCCCCTGCAACACAGGAGCCACAGGAGACACGAGTTTGATCCTGGGTTGGAAAGATCCTCTGCAGGAGGAAATGGTAACCCACTCCAATATTCTTGCCTGGAGAATCCTATGGACAGAGGAGCCTGGGGGGCTACCGTCCGTAGGGTCACATAGAGTCAGACACAACTGAATGACTGAGCACGGACTCATTGGGTAAAGGAAGGAGGAAAAGCAAGAGGCATTTCTGACTGACCCTTGATTCTCAGAAACCTCTCCTCTGTGAGCTAATCTTCCTATTATTCATCCTTCCCCTTTAAAAAAACCGATTGGCTTTTTCTGCACTGTTTAAATTGGCTGATCAATAGAGCAGTTATTTCTTTAATTTCCACAAAGAATTTCCTAACAGAAGCAGAAGATATTAAGAAGAGGTGGCAAGAACACAGAAGAACTATACAAAAAAAGATCTTCATGACCCAGATAATCACGATGGTGTGGTCACTCACCAAGAGCCAGACATCCTGGAATATAAAGTCAAGTGGGCCTTAGGAAGCATCACAACAAACACAGCTAGTGGAGGTGATGGAATTCCAGTTGAGCTATTTTGAATCCTAAAAGATGATGCTGTGAAAGTGCTGCACTCAGTATGTCAGCAATTTTGGAAAACTCAGCAGTGGCCACAGGACTGGAAACGGTCAGTTTTCATTTCAATCCCAAAGAAAGGCAGTGCCAAGGAATGCTCAAACTACTGCACAATTGCACTCATCTCACATGCTAGTAAAGTAATGCTCAAAATTCTTCCAGCCAGGCTTCAGCAATATGTGAACTATGAACTCCTAGATGTTCAATCTGGTTTTAGAAAAGGCAGAGGAACCAGAGATCAAATTGCCAACATCTGCTGGATTATTGGAAAAGCAAAAGAGTTCCAGAAAAATATCTATTTCTGCTTTATTGACTATGCCAAAGCCTTGAACTGTGTGAATCACAACAAACTGTGGAAAATTCTGAAAGAGATGGGAATACCAGACCACCTGACCTGCCTCCTGATAAATCTGTATGCAGGTCAGGAAGCAACAGTTAGAACTGGACATGGAACAACAGACTGTTTCCAAATTGGGAAAGGAGTGCGTCAAGGCAATACTGTCACCCTGCTTGTTTAACTTACATGCAGAGTACATCATGAGAAACGCTGGGCTGGAGGAAGCACAAGTTGGAATCAAGATTGCTAGGAGAAATATCAATAACCTCAGATATGCAGATGACACCACTTTTATGGCAGAAAGTGAAAAGAACTAAAGAGCCTCTTGGTATAAGTGAAAGAGGAGAGTGAAAAAGTTGGCTTAAAGCTCAACATTCAGAAAACTAAGATCATGGCATCTGGTCCCATCACTTCATGGCAAATAGATGGGGAAACAATGGAAACAGTGGCAGACTTTATTTTTGGGGACACCAAAATCACTGCAGATGGTGACTGCAGCCATGAAATTAAAAGGCACTTACTCTTTGGAAGGAAAATTATGACCAACCTAGACAGCATATTTAAAAAGCAGAGACATTACTTTGCCAAAAAAGGTCTGTGTAGTCAAGGCTATGGTTTTTCCAGTAGTCATGTATGGATGTGAGAGTTGGACTATAAAGAAAGCTGAGCACCAAAAAATTGATGCTTTTGAACGGTGGTGTTGGAGAAGACTCTTGAGAGTCCCTTGGACTGCAAGGAGGTCCAACCAGTCCATCCTAAAGGAGATCAGTCCTGGATGTTCACTGGAAGGACTAATGTTGAAGCTGAAACTCTTAATACTTTGGCCACCTGATGTGAAGAACTGACTCATTTGAAAAGACCCTGATGCTGGGAAAGATTGAGGGCAGGAGGAAAAGGGGACAACAGAAGATGAGATGGTTGGATGGCATCACCAACTCAATGGATATGAGTTTGGGTAAACTCTGGGCCTTGCTAATGGACAGGGAGGCCTGGTGTGCTGTGGTCCGTGGGATTGCAAAGAGTCGGACATGGCTGAGCGACTGAACTGAACTGAGAGCAGTTATTTCTTTAATTTCCTCAAAGAAGTGAAAAACCTATCCACCTGACTATGTTCTTTGATGATGCTCATTGACTGACTTTACACATCCTTCCTAAGATAGATTTCTTCACCAAGAATATGATTAGCGTGGCAGTGAGCACACATCCTACAGCTCTGCTAGCAATCTTTGTATTTGAAATCACACCTAAACACATGTTCAGTTCAGTTCAGTCATTCATCCATGTTCGATTCTCTACGACCGCATGGACTGCAGCACACCAGGCTTCCCTGTCCATCACCAACTCCCAGAGCTTACTCAGACTCATGTCCATTGAGTTAGTGATGCCATCTGACCATCTCATCCTCTGTTGTTCCCTTCTTCTCCCGCCTTCAATCTTTCCCAGCATCAGGGTCTTTTCCAATGAGTCAGTTCTTCGCATCAAGTGGCCAAAGTATTGGAGTTTCAGCTTCAACATCGGTCCTTCCAACGAATATTTAGGACTGATTTCCTTTAGGATGGACTGGTTGGATCTCCTTGCAGTCCAAAGGACTCTCAAGAGTCTTCTCCAACACCCCAGTTCAAAAGCATCAATTCTTTGTGATTTGACAAAACTGCCATGAGTTACCACATTAGACCGGTCGGAAAGACCATCATTAGAACATCTACAAGTAACAAATGCTAGAGAGGATGTGGAGAAAAGGGAACCTTCCTACGCTGTTGGTGGGAACGGAACTTGGTGTAGCCACTGTGGAAAAAAGTATGACAGTTCCACAGAAAACTAAAAATAGAATTGCTGTATGATCCAGCAATGCCACTCCTGGGCATACACCCAGACAAAACTATAATTCAAGAAGGTAAGTGCACCACCATGTTCATAGCAACACTTCACAGTAGTCAAAACATGGAAACAACCTAAATGTCCATCAACAGATGAATGGATAAAGAAGATTTAGTACATATATATACAATGAAATACTACTCAACCATACAAAAGGAAAAAATAATGACATTTGCAGCAACATGGATGCAGTTAGAGATTATCATACTGAGTGCAGTGAGTCAGAAAGAGAAAGACAAATACCGTATGCTATCACTTACAAGTGGAATCTAAAATATGGCACAAATTAACCTGTCTTCAAAACAGAAACAGACCCACAGACGCAGAGAGCAGATTTGTGGTTGCCAAAGGGGAGGGGGGAGGAAAAGCGATGGACAGGGAATTGGGGGTTGGTGGATGCACAGAATTACATTTAGAATGGATAAACAATGAGGTCCTCCTGTGCAGCACTGCGAACTATAATCCAATCTCCTGGGGTAAACAGTAGTGGAAAAGAATATAGAAAATAATGCATGTTAAGTATAAAACTGAGTCACTTTGCTTTATAGCACAGAGCAGTACAACATTGTAAATCAGCTACACTTCAACAAAAAAGTATACATGTAATATGGTAATTTGATGCTAGTGAGGGAACTCTAGATTCACATTTGTGCATCACACAGTCAAGTAAATACAGTAGAGTCAAAGCCTATATTGTAATCCTGGAATATGGGAGGTTTCCACGAGCTAACTCACTCTTGTATTTCTAGATTGACCTCCTGTCATTACCTGCCATTCCTCAACATTTTCTCCTAAGAGTATAGTTTGATCATCAACTATGAGGATGTGGCTTCCTGTTTTTCTGTTTCTGCAGATTTTTCTTTTTGCTAGAATGTACTATGCTCAGTGTCCCTATTTTTTTTTCACATCTGCTTGAAATATATGTACCTTTTCATAATTAGGAAGATAAAGTGTGATTTCTACTAGAACTAGATAAGAGTATGCTGAGTATTATTTAGTACAAAGGCAAAAAAAAAAAAAGGAGGTAGAAAATTTTTGAAAAGGAGTGGTAATGGGGTGTGTGTGTGCTAAGTCTCTTCAGTCATATCTGTCTCTTTGCAGCTTATGAATTATAGCCCTCAAGGCTCCTCTGTCTGTGGGATTCTCCAGGCAAGAATACTGGAGTGGGTTGCCATGCCCTCCTCCAGGGGATCTTCCTGACCTAGGGATTGAACCCGGGTCTCTTCCAATTCCTTCATTGGTTCTTTAACACTAATGTCACCTAGGAAGTCTCCAGTAATGGGGTAGTGGTAGTAAATAGCCTACTAGGTATCAATCAGATTATCATGTATTAAAATGGAAATTAAATGAATACAGTTAAATCAGTTAATTAAAGTGAATTTTAAAAGGCTTAGCAAAGTAGAGCTAAATAAACAAAGAGACAATGATCATGGATAAGAAGACTAAATCATAAAAAAATTGTGAATTCTCCCCAAATTAGTATCTAAATAGTATTGATATTATAATTTCAAAATTATTTTTCATGCAGATTAACAAACTAAATCTTATATAAAAGACAATATATCTCAGAATAGGCATTTTTTAAAGGAGAAAACAAGAGAGGTACTTGCCTTATCCATATGAAAACATATAAAAAGAGTAAATTGTAATTAAAACAGTGTGGAGTTAGACAAATGAATTAGTGGTATTTCAAACCCTAAAATGATAATGCTGTTAAAGTGTTGTACTCAGTATGCCATAAAATTGGAAAACTCAGCAGTGGCCACAGAACTGGAAAAGATCAGTTTTCATTCCAATCCCCAAAAAAAGACAATGCCAAAGGATGCTCAGACTACCGCACAGTTGCATTCATCTCACATGCTAGCAAAGGAATGCTCTAAATTCTCCAAGCCAGGCTTCTACAGTACCTGAACCGTGAACTTCCAGATTTTCAAGCTGGATTTAGAAAAGGCAGAGGAACCAGATCAAATTGCCAACATCCACTGGATCATCGAAAAAGCAAGAGTTCCAGGAAGACATTTACTTCTGCTTTATTGACTATGCCAAAGCCTTTGACTGTGTGGAGCACAACAAACTGTGGAAAATTCTTAAAGAGATCGAAATACCAGACCACCTGACCTGCCTCTTGAGAAATCTGTATGTAGGTCAGGAAGCAACAGTTATAACTGGACATGGAACAACAGACTGGTTCCAAATCGGGAAAGGAGTACATCAAGGCTGTGTATTGTCACCCTGCTTATTTAACTTATATGCAGAGTCCTTCATGAGAAATGCTGGGCTAGACGAAGCACAAGCTAGAATCAAGATTGCTGGGAGAAATATCAATCACCTCAGATATGCAGATGACACCACCCTTATGGCAGAAAGCAAAGAAGAACTAAAGAGCCTCTTGCTGTAAGTGAAAGAGGAGAGTGAAAAAGTTGGGTTAAAGCTCAACATTCAGAAAACGAAAATCATGGCACCTGGTCCTATCACTTCATGGCAAATAAATGGGGAAACAATTGAAACAGTGAGAGACTTTATTTTTGGGGGTTCTGAAATCACTGCAGATGGTGATTGCAGCCATGAAATTAAAGGACATTTGCTCCTTGGAAGAAAAGTTTTGACCAACCTAGACAGCATATTAAAAAGCAGAGACATTACTTTGCCAACAAAGGTCCATCTAGTCCAAGCTATGGTTTTTCCAGTAGTCATGTATGGATGTGAGTGTTGGACTATAAAGTAAGCTGAGCGGTGAAGAACTGATGCTTTTGAACTCTGGTATTGTTGGACACTCTTGAGAGTCCCTTGGATGGCAAGGAGATCCAACCAGTCTGTCCTCAAGGAAATCAGTCCTGAATATTTATTGGAAGGTCTGATGCTGACGCCGAAACTCCAGTACTTTGGCCACCTGATGCAAAGAACAGACTCATTGGAAAAGACACTGATGCTGGGAAAGAGTGAAAGTGAGAGGAGAAGAGGACGACAGAGGATGAGATGGTTGGATGGCATCACTGACTCAATGGACGTGAGTTTGAGTAAACTCCGGGAGTTGGTGATGGACAGGGAGGACTGGTGTGCTGCAGTCCATGGGGTTGCAAAGAGTCGCACACGACTGAGCTACTGAACTGAACTTAAAATTTCAAAAACAACTGAACATCTAGAAAATTAGCACATATAAAAAAATATTGCTATCTGTATTTGTCCATTTTTAAAAAGTCTTTACTGAGTTTGTTACAATATTGCTTCTGTTTTATGTTTTGGATTTTTGGCCATTAGGGCATGGGGGTGGGGAGGAGTCTTAGTTCTCCAACCAGAGATTGAACCAGCATCCCTGTGTTAGAAGACAAAGTGTTTACCACTGGACTTCTAGGGAAAACTCTATATTTTACATTTTAAAAACTCCTGAATTTAAATAAGAAAAAAAGTGCCAGGTATATAAACAGTCAATGTATATAAAAAGCAGTACAGATAGGTTACTCTATGTAAAGACAAAAGTTTTACTTTATTAATAATCAAGAGAAATGCAAAAGTTAAGTGATACTTTTTAACCACCAATTGGGCAAGCTTTAAATATTTGCCAAGTGGATATTTGGACCAGTGTGTGGGAAATAAACACATCCAGCACAGCTGAGAGCCATGTAGATAGATCTATTACTATTTAAAATGCTCGTAAGCTTTGAGCTACCAGTATGCTTCTCAGTAGACATCAGAGAAACGAGCACAAGGAAGCCTCTGCAGGGACTTCCCTGGTGGTCCAGTGGCTAAGACTATGCTCCCAATGCCAAGGGCATGAGTTTGATCTCTGGTCAGGGAACTAGATCCCACATGCCATAACTAAGATCCTGTTCGCTGCTACCAAGATCCTGCATGCTGCAACTAACATGATCCCGTGTCCCAAAACTTAAGACTGGGTGGAGCCAAAAAAAAAAGTTTAAAAAAGGAAGCCTCTGCAAAGTTATTCACTGAACCGTTTGAACGATTGAGAAACGGCTTTGGTTTTATCAGTAGGGGAGTGTCTAAACAGAAAGAAATTGTAGAGTAATGTAGACATGCAATTACAGCTATGATATAGTCGGTGAAAAGAGTACATTTAGGAATAAATAATCTATAATATTTGTTGAAAATGAATGTATATTCTCTATGATTTTATATTTGCATGCAAATGTATAGAAAAAAATTTGGAAGGATTCACACTAACTGGCTGTTTTAGGGTACGTGCCATGGATTGGAAAGGTATATGGTCAAGAGGGATTTCAGCTTCATCAGATATTAGCAGAACCCTGATTTTTGTAGTAGAAAATGTTACGGCCTCTCTTATTTATCAGTGGGCCTACTGTTTAATTTGGGGGAGTGCTCAATGCACCTGTGAGAGAGGTGCATCCTGTTGTATTCACTGGAATACTTAGTATTTGATACACAAAATAGTAGGGTTTTCCCAGGTGTCTCAGTGGTTAAGAATCCGCTTGCAATGCAGGAGACTACAGTTCGATCCCGGGGTCTGAAAGATCGCCTGGAGGAGGACATGGTGACCCACTCCAGTATTCTTGCCTGGAGAATCCCATGGACAGAGGAGCCTGGCAGGCTGCAGTCCATAGGGTCACAGAGTTGGACACAACTGAAGCGACTGAGCTCGCATGCACACAAAATAGTATCGTGTGATATATGTATGTTCATATATGTATGTTCATTATAAATTATATCAGACCAGATTATATATGATGTTAAAGATGCTTAATTATGATAGTCTCAAATAATTTAAGTTTTAAGAATGGGCTGATCATAGCAAGGGCCCCACAAGATCCAGAGTAAATTGATATACATGAGGTGAGAATAGCCCCTTCCTTATTTCTTCTGTTGAGTTTTACAACTGACTCGCTGAAGGTTAAAAATTTGGAAATGAAAATATTTTTCTGTGCCTTGATATATCATAAACATCAGTGACTTCCTCATCTTTATGTTGACAGTTCAGTTCAATTCAGTCGCTCAGTCGTGTCTGACTCTTTGTGACCCAATGGACTCCAGGACACGAGGCTTCCCTGTCCATCACCAACTCCCAAAGTTTACTCAAACTCATGTCCATTGAGTCGGTGATGCCATTCAGCCATCTCATCCTCTGTTGTCCCCTTATTCTCCCACCTTCAATCTTTCCCAGCATCAGGGTCTTTTCCAATGAGTCAGCTCTTCACATCAGGTGGCCAGAATATTGGAGTTTCAGCTTCAACATCAGTCCTTCCAATGAACACCCAGGACTCCTTTAGGATGGACTGGTTGGATCTCCTGGCTGTCCAAGGGACTCTAAAGAGTCTTCTCCAAAACCACAGTTCAAAAGCATCAGTTTTTTGGCTCTCAGGTTTCTTTATAGTCCAACTCTCACATCCATACATGACTACTGGAAAAACCATAGCTTTGACTAGATGGACCTTTGTTGGCAAAGTAATGTCTCTGCTTTTTAATATGCTGTCTAGATTGGTTATAACTTTTCTTCCAAGGAGCATGTTGACAGTAGCTTGTTTCTATTGTATTTTTCTTTCTCCTATAATTTCATCTCGCTTTGCTTGGGCTTTTAATATATAGTACTTAGGAGTGGATGGTGTACAGAAAGAACATGAACTTTGGTATTAGGGAGACTGAACTTCAAAGCCTAGCTCTGCCACTTAGTAGTTTACGTGTGTGACCTTGGGAAAATGTCTTAACCTCTTCATTTAATAATGACCTGTATTGAGAGGACTTTATGATAATTAGAGAAAATTCTATGCCTGTACTCATGTATCACAAACACACATATATGTAACCTAGATATATATGTAAACACATGTACATCTTAAGTGTTATGAGACCTGAAATCTAAAGCTTATACATGAAGATGCTTGTGAATTCATTTTCAAAATAAAACACTTTGATGTAATAGCAATTTTTTTCCTTTTCTAAAAACAAAGAATTCCTTTTTTTAATCTTAAAATCCCCAGCTTCCTTTAAAAATTTTTAAGCCAGATCAAGGGCTTGGAAATCAAATAAATGACAAGAAAACACAATGCCCAGATCTACTCTGGAGGGAGCCTCAACCACCTTTGCATCCAAATGTTTGCAATTTTTCAGCCTTGCTTCATCTGCAAGTGATTCCGTTTCAGAGACCAGGAAGAGAGAAGTTAAAGGTCAAGGGAATCCAGTTCACTAAGGTAGTTTGTAACAATCAGTAGAACACAGAAAGCTGAGTGAAGTCGATGGTCTTCCTGTCCTGGCTACGTGCACCATATGGAAACCAAAAGGTGCTGGGAGGGTGTAGGGAAGAAGCCAAGGAAAAATAAATTCAGTTTGAAATTGTAATGAGAAAAAGGAAAATGTAAGGTTGACAAATACCAATAATAATTTGCATCTGCCCCCAACTCAATGTTTTGAACCTTCCAACTATTTAAGCAAGGGTGTTTTTTAGGCCAGTCTTCTAATGCTCTTTATTTATTTATTTTTTTACTAAAGACCTCATTGATGTGAACATTCACCCACCAGGGATAATTTGTGGCAATCCTGGCAGCTTCATTTGCCTGAGTAACCCCACATCAAGGTTATGTTACTGTGCTGAGTTTACGAGACCACACTAGTGAGAAGGGGAAGGCTGTGGTGGGCTGTGTGCATGAAAACAGCAAAGTCCCAGCAGTACTGAATATCTGTGTATTTTTTATATACATATTTTTTGTTAATTTGATCGTTCAGTCATGCCCGACTCTTTGCAACCCCATGGACTGCACCACGCCAGGCTTCCCTGTCCTTCACTATCTCCAGAAGTTTGCTCAAACTCACATCCATTGAGTCAGTGATGCCATCCAACTATCTCATTTTCTGTTGCCCTCTTCTCATGCCCTCAGTCTTTCCCAGCATCAGAGTCTTTTCCAGTGAATTGGTTCTTCTCATCAGGTGGCCAAAGGATTGAAGCTGCTATTTCAGCATCAGTCCTTCCAGTGACTATTCAAAGTTGATTTCCTTTTAGATTGACTGGTTTGATCTTACAGTCCAAGGAACTCTCAAGAGTTTTCTTCAGCACTTCAGTTTGAAAGCATCAAGTCTTTGATGCTCAGCCTCTTTTATGGTCTAACTCTCACGTCTTTACATGATTACTGGAAAAACCATAGCTTTGACTATATGGACCTTTGTCAGCAAAGTGATGTCTCTGGTTTTTAATATGCTGTCTAGATTTGTCATAGCTTTTCTTCTAAGGAGCAAGTGTCCTTTAACTTCATGGCTGCAGTCACTGTCTGCAGTGATTTTTGGAGCCCAAGAGAATAAAGTCTGTCACTGTTTCCATTACACACACACACACACACACACACACACACACACATATACTTCAGTTCAGTTCAGTTCAGTTGCTCAGTCGTGTCCGACTCTTTGCGACCCCATGAATCCCAGCACGCCAGGCCTCCCTGTCCATCACCAACTCCTGGAGTTCACTCAGACTCACGTCCATTGAGTCAGTGATACCATCAAGCCATCTCACCCTCTGTCATCCCCTCCTCCTCCTGCTCCCAATCCCTCCCAGCATCAGTCTTTTCCAATGAGTCAACTCTTCACATGAGGTGGCCAAAGTACTGGAGTTTCAGCACATATACTTACATGAAATATAGTATATTGTATATATTAGATGTAAACATGAAATAAAATAATCTTTAAAGTATTGTTAAATTTTCCAGGGCAAATATTCCTTTTCCAAAATATACCTTCCATAATATAGAAATGAGACATAAGAGTCAAGAACAATATATTTCATTCATTCATTTAGTGATTTTTGAGTACTTACTAGGAAAGTAACATGTTGTACTAGAGAAGTAACACTGAACAAGCAGGGACTTCACACAGCTGATACTTTAGCAGAGAAAGGTGGAAATAATAAGAATGATAATAATAGAAATACCAATATTATTAATAATAATGAATTATAATCAACATTTTAGAATTATACCCAGGGTACCAAAATCCATCTAACAGGGGAAGGATAGAAGACTTTGTTGAGAAAAAATTGTTAAAAAATTTTTTGTTTTGCTTTGAAAACTTGCGAATAGCCAAAGAATATGATCAAATTTGTGCTTTGTAAGAGCCTCCTGTGGAGAATGAATTGGATTTGGGGGTGGAGTCACACAGGATGAAGGTAGAACTTTTCCCAGTTCTTTGGGAGGAGCCTTCTAGAAGGCCTGATCCTTTCAAACAGGTGAAAACACATTAGGGAACTGGGAAATCCATTCCAGGACTGGAGGCACATGTGTCAGCCTGCATGTGAGCATGTGAGAAGCAGGATGGTCATCAGGCCTGGTTCATCCTGGGCCCGGGGAGAGACATTGGTTCACTGGTAGGCAGGTCGATGGAGGAGGCCCTCCACTCTGAGTGCCAAGTGGGCAAGGGCCCCTTGTGTTCTCCTCCCTGCAGGCAGGGTGCTTTTCCCAACTTGCCCATGTTTTGACTTGTGATCAGTTTAGACCTTCATTTGGCAAATAGAACTCTTATCCCATAGGAGATATTGCTATTCTGTTGTCTTGGCTCGTGACTCCTAGTTCTCTGAGCAAGTCTGCACTGTGTTTTCACAGCTGTAGAAATTTTCCTTCCTAAAATCGACTTTCTAAATGAAGCCTCAAGAGTTATAAGATATGGACAAACTGCAATATACCTCAGAAAATCTTATTTAAAATCAAAATAAAAACAAACCCCCCTTTTTTTTATTGAGTCAGAAGTCTAGAAGTTAATAAGTAAAATAATCTCGCTAGTTATTCTCACCCCACCCCTAATTTCAAATCCACATTTATCTTGTAAATTCTGTATTATGTTGTCATTGAACCTGATTAGACAATATGGGTTAACTGCAGATGAACGGCTGCAATGCAGGTGGGTGATGCATCTTCTTGGGACCAAAGCATATGCATGACCAGACAGCTGTTGCATGACTTCATGCTTAATCCTTGACATGTGGATCGTGAAAAAAATAACATAGAGGGAGCAGAAGGCCACTTCATCCCAGGAATATCTGAATCCTTCCAGCTAGAAGCTATCATTGAGCAAAATGAGTCACTGCTAGTCTTAAACTGGAACAGAATTTGAATATTCTGAAATTCAACTCTCAACGTTAAGCCAGACTTAGGATTCATCATTGAGAGTGTACCAAGTGCTTGAAAGGTTCTTGCTTTGCTGTAGAGCGTTTGATGATCTCTGATACTCAGCATCACAAAGAATTACACTCTAAGTAGTCACAGATGTCCTTGGAGAGGATGGTTTCTCATGCATACTGATATAGTTACGTTTGACTGTTTCATTTTCCTTTTGGCATGATATACACCATAGTAATCAAATCCAAGCTCTAATTTTACTTGCTGTGTTTCCACATTTATTTTGTTGATGACTGATACATGATTTATGAACATGTGCACTTCTGTCTACATGTATGTGCTAGTATTTCCCTTCTTTAAAGTTTGAGTGTTAATTTCTTTAGTAAAAGAGCTATTTTTAGCTGACTTGCACTCCACATATTTAGAGTAAAGTTTATTCCCTTTGATAAACATTTGCAATTCCAGAAGTAAGTTATAAAGTTTTTATGGAATAACATTTGAAATTATGAGAGTTTTGAAAATTCAATCCTTGGTGAGAATCTTTATCTGATATAGACTGAATGATTTTATTAAAAGCAGACTTCTACTTGAATCTGTAAATCTATCTTATCATCTTCATATCTTAATTGACTTATTATTCCATGAAAAACTATCAGACTTCATTGTAATTTTTTGTCTTCAGTAGTCATAATTTGGGGCTTCCCAGGTGACTCTAGCTTCCCAGGTAGCGCTAGTGGTAAAGAACCCGCCTGCCAACGTAGGGGACATAAGAGATGCAGGTTCGATCTGTGGGTCGGGAAGGTCCCCTGAAGGAGGGCATGGGAACCCACTCCAGTATTCTTGCCTAGAGAACTCCATGGACAGAGGAGCCTGGTGGGCTACAGTCCATGAGGTCACAAAGAGTTGGACACGACTAAAATGACTTAGCACACACACACACACAGTCATAATTTGGTTTTGTAATAGTAAATATAGTATATAGATTTTTTTGACATGATCCTCAGACAGTGTTTTTAGACTGTGCAATAGATGCCTTTGGAAACGTAAGTGCATATCATTTTTAAAACATATAAAAGCATTTGTAAAATGTACTAGGGACACATTGAAAGCAATGCTACAGTAAATCCTTTTGCAAAGTAAAGAATATTCATACCATGAATACTGACCACCTTTTATATTTGTTTTATCTTTCTGGATTCTTCTACTTTAGGATGTCCCTAAACAGGGTTGTTTTGCTCTGTGAAAGGATTAGAGATAAAAGACTGTCCTCTCTCAGATCTAACTTCTTCAGTAGCATCTTTTCCTCACTTCAACATCTGGTAAAGCAGCCTGCAGACAAGAAAGAATCTCCTGCAGGGAATGCAATTTTTGGCCTCCTTTGTAAAGAGGATTTGAAATAAAACCAGGCCTGGTTATGAGCCACCCATCCATTTTAATATAGCCTTTGCCAATTTCGCTTAGAGTAATCCTTACAATCATTCTTAAAGGAATTGCAATCTGCTGTGCTCTGTTTGTGGTTTCTGAGAGTCATTTCTCTGTCTTCTACACTCTTCCCTTACGACGATTTTCTCTGAGCCAGCCTGTCTAGCCCAGTCCTGTGTATAAATAGATCCAAGTTCGGATTTCTTGAGCACTAATGCCCTGCTATTGCTGGGTTATGTGAAACCCTTTCTTATGTTGAACACAAGAAGCCCATGATTATTGGTCCCACAGATTCTCACATTCTTAATCAGTTCCACCTGGCCAATAAACAGTAAAGCCAGGACAGCTTCTCTTCTGTGTGGGTTTCCTACTTTATGGGTAATAAAACTGTCCTCAGTGTGATTTAGGAATCCCTTTGATGCCTGCTAGTTTACTGTATTGGTATTTCAGGGGTGTTGGCAGTCACTGGTGAGACTGCACTACTGGCATCTCGGAACTGTGGCAGTGAGCTCACTCGGCTAAATAGTGGGGGAAACACAGCTGGTAACACATTTTCTTTTACTGAGATCCATCAGAGAAAAATTTAGAAATGGTCTTGTTGAAACAAGCAAGGTCAAGGGTAGTTAGATTTCTTTCAAACATAGAGAAAGGAAATAAAGAAGAGGGGATGCAGAGAGAAAGCGGGGATGAAGAAAAGGGGCAAAGAAGCTGGAATGTAATTTTATGATCCCCGTGAAAATTCCTTTTTTTTTTTTTGCAATGGTACTTTGTTAAAATCATGGCTGGAAATCAAACTCCTTGTCTGCAAGTTAAGGAAATAAAACTGGACTAATTATTAGCTTTTCTGTATTGAATGTGCTAGTAAGTAAAAGTGCTGTCTGCAAATTTCAGGCAAGAGAGGAGTATTAGGAACATTCTTTCTCAGTCCCTTTCTAGCTCCAAGTTTGAGGTCTTTTTATTTTCAGTGCATGGTTTTGGTAATATGTTGATGTTTCATGGGGGGTCGGTTTTGTTTATCTTTTTATTTTTTTCTGACCAATTTGTTAGGATATTTGAAGTGGGAAAACTAAATGGTGCAGGAGGTTAACGCCTATCAGATCAAAAGAGACAAGAAACTGAGGAGTCTGGAAACAGTGAACGCTTTGCAAACTTTCAGAGCTCTCATTGGTTGGCACTATTTATTTTGAACTATTTCTTTAAACCATTCTAACCATTAACTTAAAAATTGGAACTCATTTGGACTTTGAAATAGTTTTGTTACATAGTGCCCTTCTTTGTATTAGCATTACATACCCTTGTCTTTAATTATTTGGTCACCGCTTGAATGAAATAAATGTCATCAGCCTTATCATTACTGTTATCATCACGTTTTAAAGATAAGTAATATTAATTGGCTACAATTTAAAGAGCTTAGGAGAAAGTTCTGTAATATATAAGAGAGAACTCTTCTGTGAGTGCCTAGTGCCCGAGAGTTACTTATTGAATACGTGATAATTATTTGCAACATCTGTGTATGCTTTTAAAGATTTTTTTTTTATGTGGGCCATTTTAAAAGTCTTTATTGAGTTTATTACAATATTGCTTCTGTTTCATATTTTTGATTTTCTGACTGCAAGGTATCTGGGATCTTTCTCCCCTATCAGGGAACGAACCTGTGCCCACTGATTGGAAGACACAGTCTTAACCACTGGGCCACCAGGGAAGTCCCATCTGTATATAAAGATCCACAGTTTCTCCTTAAGTATCCTCCCCCCAAATCAGTTAATGTACCTTAATGAATATTTTAAAAATATTGCTATAGTTTTCTAAAACTCTCACTGTAAAGATTTATTGATCTATATTGCAGATGGTGAAATAGGTAGAGACAGTGAAGTGTGTTAACCATGAGCAGGATCTGTGTGTGTGTGTGTGTGTGTGAATGTGTTTAAGACTATTTAACAAACATGTAGTGAGCACCTATTATTCAGGTGTTGGGTACTGTAATAAGTGCCAGAACTATAAAAATAAATAAGACCTAGTCCCTATTGGAGATCCAACCAGTCCATTCTGAAGGACATCAGCCCTGGGATTTCTTTGGAAGGAATGATGCTGAAGCTGAAACTCCAGTACTTTGGCCACCTCATGTGAAGAGTTAACTCATTGGAAAAGACTCTGATGCTAGGAGGGATTGGGGGCAGGAGGAGAAGGGGACGACAGAGGATGAGATGGCTGGATGGCATCACTGACTCAATGGACGTGAGTCTGAGTGAACTCCGGGAGTTGGTGATGGACAGGGAGGCCTGCCGTGCTGTGATTCATGGGGTCACAAAGAGTCGGACACGACTGAGTGACTGACCTGATCTGAGTCCCTATTCTTGAGAATTATATAGTATGATGCGGTGACAGATTTCCAAATAAATAATTATAATTGAAAGTGGTAGTACTAAAATAGAGGCTGACTTTGCCTGGGGGAATTGAGGAAGGCTCCCCAAAGAGGTGCCTCTTGAACTGAGTCTTGAGTGACGAACTTGGGTTTGGTAAGAGCAGGACAGAGAAGAATATTTTGAAGGGAGAAGTCTGAAAAGGCATTAAGAAGTGAAGTACATAACCTGTCTGGGAAGAGCTGCAGTACGGAAAAAAGGAGCAAGAATTAAGCATTGAAAGTTTTTTTCCCTGCCTAAGTTTTACTTATTAGTTGCTCTGACAAAAAGTTTATGAGGGAGTAGGTTGACACTTGTGAACAACATTCCACAAATGTAGATAATTGGAAATATTATAGAATAAGAGTGAAAAATACAGCAATTTGAAACCAAAATGATGGAGTCTGTAGCCAGTACTTCATGACCACATATCAAATTCTTTCAGGATTATTACAAGTGCTTTTATTAGTTTTTTATGCCTTCATTAATAAGTCACATTTAGTCTTTTAAAAGGTATTTGAAACAATAAAGATTTTGATAGTTTTATATATTTGACCAAAGTTAAAAAGTAATTTCTTACACTTATATAAAGTCAACCTTTCTAGTTAACTTTAGAGGAGAAAACAATTTAAGCATTGAACAAATTGGATTTCAGTAAATACTAAGTGTGAAGGGAAACAACTTTGTTTTATCTTGGTTTTTGTCTACATGAGTTAATATGTGTAATACTTTGTGTCATGTGTTTCCCATGGAAAGAGATTTACTCAAATAGTAATAAGTTGTTATGTCATCCTAACTGACTTGACAAGCAAGAGATGCTCAGTTAACTTGCTCCTTGCAGCAAGCCCACCTCTTTCACATTTGGGGCAGCCAAAGAGTGACATGGCAAAATATCGTTTGAAATGCTTACATTTCTAAACTTAAAATAACATAGAGTAAGACTTTGGCTTAGGAAGTGATGTGGGAAACCACTAAGGAATACCTTACTGGACTATAACAAGTTTTTTTTTTCCCCCCTGTGTAATTATAATTTCCTAAGGAAAATTTAAATATTTTTGCCTGTATTATAGAAAATTGCTTATTGAAAAAAAACCAGGATATTATTTAGCCTTTAAAAAGGAGGAAATCTTATATGCTATAATACAGATAAACCTTGAGGATGTTATACTACATGAAATAAGGTGGTCCTGAAAAACCAATATTGCATGATTCCATCTATATGAGTTATCTAAAGTAGTTAAACTCATAAACAGGAAGTAGAATGGTGGTTGCTAGACATCGGGGGGAAGCTGAAAATTGTTGTTCAGTGGTATAGAACTACTATTCTATAGTAGTATAGAATTTCCGTTTGACAAGATGCAAAATTCTAAAGATCCTGTGAATATATTAATAGTTTACTGTATACTTAAAAACGGGGAAGATGGTAAATTTTATGTCCATATGTTGTTTACTATGATTTAAAAAAGCAACAAAGCATCCAAAGGTATTCATTCTACATGAAGATTCACATTAAAAACAATACATTTCATGATACATCTGTTTAAATCTTTGTAATGTAGCATGAACATATTTTTGAGACTGGGCATATACATTTTTAATTTAAATCAGTTAAAATAACTGAAGATACAATGTGTAGGATTGTATAGGATATGACACTGTCTGCTTTAATTGATGTTTTCATTCTACAGGTGAGTTTTTTCCTACTTGTAGATGTTATTCTTTGATAAAGGTATTGTTTCATGCATGTGAGCAGAAAACCATTTCCTTCCCCTGAAATCACAGTTCATTGTTACTCTATTTACTTCATACACAAGAAAGGCTCATCCTGCCTCCTTTGCATTGCTGCCAATGGTGTGAGAAATCCTTGAGTGAGGAACTATTAATATAATAATATACCTAATATTGTTATACCTAAATAGACCCTTGCAGGGCACAAACAGAATCTTGTGTGCACCAGGACCCAGGAGAAAGGAGCAGTGACCCCACAAGAAACTGACCCAGACTTGTGCAGGAGTGTCCAGGAGTCTCCAACAGAGCTGTGAGTCAGTGGTGGCCTGCTGCAGTGTTGGGGGCAGTGAGTATAGCAGTACATACATAAGATCTTATCTCCATTACCTCCACCGTAGTTTGAAGTGAAGTGAAATCGCTCACTCATGTCCGACTCTTTGCGACCCCATGTACTGTAGCCTACTACACTCCTCCATCCATGGGATTTTCCAGGCAAGAGTACTGGAGTAGGTTTGGGGGAACACAGTGCCAACCACCAACAGAAAATTGGATTAAAGATTTACTGAGCATGGCCCTGCCCATCAGAACAAGACCTAGTTTCCCCCTCAGTCAATCTCTCCCATTAGGAAGCTTCCATAAGCCTCTTATCCTTCTCCATCAGGGGGCAGACAGACTGAAAACTATGGGCCCAAAGATGGGCCCAATAAAGGATAGAAATGGTACGTAACAGAAGCAGAAGATATTAAGAAGAGGTGGCAAGAATACACAGAACAACTATACAAAAAAGATCTTCACGACCCAGATAATCATGATGGTGTGATCACTCACTTAGAACCAGACATCCTGGAGTGTGAAGTCAAGTGGGCCTTAGGAAGCATCACTACGAACAAAGCTAGTGGAAGTGATGAAATTCCAGTTGAGCTATTTCAAATCCTGAAAGATGATGCTGTGAAAGTGCTGCACTCAGTATGCCAGCAAATTTGGAAAACTCAGCAGTGGCCACAGGATTGGAAAAGGTCAGTTTTCATTCCAATCCCAAAGAAAGGCAATGCCAAAGAATGCTCAAACTACCAGGCTTCAACAGTACATGCACCATGAACTTCCAGATGTTCAAGCTGGTTTTAGGAAAGGCGGAGGAGGCAGAGATCAAATTGCCAATATATGTTGGATCCTTGGAAAAGCAAGAGAGTTCCAGAAAAACATATACTTCTGCTTTATTGACTGAGCCTTTGACTGTGTGAATCACCACAAACTGTGGAAACTTCTTAAAGAAATGGGACTACCAGACCACCTGACCTACCTCTTGAGAAATCTGTATGCAGGTCAAGAAGCACCAGTTAGAACTGGACATGGAACAACAGACTGGTTCCAAATAGGAAAAGGAGTACGTCAAGGCTGTATATTGTCACCCTGCTTATTTAACTTATATGCAGAATACATTATGAGAAATGCTGGGCTGGAGGAAGCACAAGCTGGAATCAAGATTGCCAGGAGAAATATCAGTAACCTCAGATATGCTGATGATACCACCCTTATGGCAGAAAGTGAAGAAGAACTAAAGAGCCTCTTGGTGTAAGTGAAAAAGGAGAGTGAAAAAGTTGGCTTAAAAGTTAACATTCAGAAAGCTAAGATCATGGCATCTGGTCCCATCACTTCATGGCAAATAGATGGGGAAACAGTGGAAACAGTGACAGACTTTATTTTTGGGGGGCTCCAAAGTCACTTCAGGTGGTGACTGCAGCCATGAAAATAAAAGATGCTTGCTCCTTGGAAAAAAAGTTATGACCAACCTAGACAGCATATTAAAAAGCAGAGACATTAACTTTGCCAACAAAGTCTGTCTAGTCAAGGCTATGGTTTTTCAGTAGTCCTGTATGGATGTGAAAGTTGGACTGTAAAGAAAGCTGAGCACCAAAGAATTGATGCTTTTGAACTGTGGTGTTGGAGAACACTTTGAGAGTCCCTTGGACTGCAAGGAGATCCAACTAATCCATCCTTAAGGAAATCAGTCCTGAATATTCATTGGAAGGACTGATGCTGAAGCTGAAGCTCCACTACTTTGGCTACCTGATGTGAAGAACTGACTCATTGGAAAAGACCCTGATGCTAGGAAAGATATAAGGCAGGAGGAAAAGTGGATGACAGAGGATGAGATGGTGGATGGCATCACGGACTCAATGAACATGAGTTTGAATAAACTCTGGGAGTTAGTGATGGACAGGGAAGCCTGGTGCACGGTGTTCCATGGGGTCACAAGGAGTTGGATATGACTGAGCGACTGATCTGAACTGAACTGTACCTAATATTATGACCCTGGGAGTTTGAGAAGCTCTGGGGCTGCTCTTGAGCAGTGCTTCTTACTGAAGGATTTTAGTCAGAGCCAGGAGGAACTGGGTGGACAGATGGTGATGAGACCATCCTGAAACACATTTCCTATTTTCGTTTGTTTCAGTTCAGAGATTGGGCTAGTTGCAACCAGAGTTGTAGTTGTGATCATATTTCCTGAGTCTTGGGATTTTCTAAGCCTCTGGTAGCATCCCTGGGGTATGTAGAGGCGATGACCCGCTTCTGGAGTTATCAGTCATCCATTTCTAAGACTTTTCGATTACCTAGATTATCTGGTTAACCTCAGATATGAATATTACCAAAGCAGGTAGAAACCTCACCTTCCATTTGTTGATGTGTCCACTAACAAATCATTAAGAATTTTCACAGGAGTTTTAGGAAGGATACTGCTCTCTGCTTCTCTTCTTCCTCCTGTCGTTTCACTTATCATCTTTTAACATATTGTATACTTTACTTATTTATTATGTTTTTATCTATGTTCCCTCCACCCATCTCCAGAAAGGCAGAGATCTTTCTGTCACTTTTGTTCCCTGATGCATCCCACACGTCTAGAATGGTGCCTGGTCTGAGTAGATATCCTCTAAATATTTTTGAAATGAGATAGTCACAGATTTAAACCTCTAAAGGATTAAACAATGTATGCTTTCCTTTGATTATGAATGCGTACACCAGTGACGTCCAGATCTCTGCCTCTCTTTACCTCTCATTAGAACTCCAGCTCAACCTTTAGGCTCTTGTAAACAATCACAAGGCTTCCCAGGTGATACAGTGGTAGAGACTGCCTGCCAATCCAGGAGATCCAGGAGAAGCAGGAGATGACTGAGTCAGACATGACTGAGCGCGTGCGCGCGCGCGCATGAACACACACACACACACACACACACACACACACACACACACAGAGCCAGTTATTAAGCATTTCTGAAACTATTCTTGTAAGTGGTTGCTTATGTACATGCTCAGTCGCTTAGTTGTATCTGACTCTTTGCAACCCCAAGGGGCTGTAGCGTGCCAGGCTCCTCTGTCCATGGGATTTCTCAAGCAAGGATACGGGAATGCCTTGCCGCTTCCTACTCCAGGGGATCTTCCCGACCCAGGGATTGAACCCGAGTCTCCTGCATTGCCAGGTGGATTCTTTACCGCTGTGCCACCTGGGAAGCACATAACAACTGACTGATACTCTAGAATTCAAATGTAGGGTTGTATACTTAAGAGCAAGATCATGCTTTCACACAGCCATGGTTCAGTTGAAGCCTAGTCATTGTGTAGCTTTGGCTAAGTTGTTTAAATTCTCAAACTTAGTTCCTTCATCAGTAAAAGTGCTACCATAACATTTAATTATTGGGATGCCATGAAGTTTAAATGATCTTATTTTGCACACTTTAAGTTCTCAATGAGTGGTAGCTGCAATGAGAAAGAATAAGTATTCTGGTAGTTAGAATTCCTTTATCACAGCATTTCTAAAAGTACTTTAGTACATACATTTTAGTATGATCAATGTTGCCCTATGGAAAATCAGTATAGCATTCGTTTTTCTCATATTTCCCTCCAGCAATATCAAGAAGGAATTGTCCAGAATAAAAATATTACTCTTTATATGAATCAAGGTTCAGCTGGCCATTTCTTGTAAGTCATTAAGTGACTCACTTGAGAAAATCCCGTTAACTATGATTTCTGCTCGAAGAGATGGAAAAGGTAGAGCATTTTCTTTTTCTACCATTTTTACATTTAAGGCAAATTCTTAAAGGCATTCACATTTCTTGAGTAGAATTCATGGTAAATAAACAATTTCCTGACACATAGTTTTGATCATTTTAATCTCCCTGATTTGTTCTCAGAGTAAATTCTGAAGGCTTTACCTTCACTTGTGGGACCAGAATGTGAAGACTCTGAGTGCTTTGTGAGTTGATATAGAAGTTCTAGGCTGCAAGCCGCTGCCTACTATTCATCTGTCTCTTAAGGAACCAGTAGGAACTCAAGTAAGAACTCTGGTAAGAACTAGTCAGAGGGTGTATGGAAGTGACTCCTTTGGTGCTGTCAGTAGCTGCTGTGTGATTTTGGGCAAATCATTTCCCCTTTTTGAATTGTATGATGTTTAATGTCCATTTAAAAATTATGTATTTATTATTATTATATTTTTGCCTATCGTGTGTCTTCACTGCCTCACAGGCTTTTCTCTAGTTGCAGCAAGTGGGGGGCTACTCAGTAGTCGTGGTGCCTGGGCTTCTGGTTGCAGAGCCTCTCTTGTGGAGCTTCTCTTACGGGGTGCAGGCTCTAGGGTGGGTGGGCTTCAGTAGTTGTCTCTTGAGGGCTTAGTAGTTGTGATTTCCAGGCTTTAGAGCACAGGTTCAATATCTGTGGTGCTCTGTGGCATTGGGATCTTCCCGGATCAGGGATAGAACCCTTGCCTCCTGCATCGGCAGGCTGATTCTTTACCACTGAGCCACCAGGGAAGCCCTAATGTCCTTTTAAAGTAAAAAATGCTGTCCTATGAAGGTAGTGTTACTGCCTTTTTGAAAACTGAATTCTTTCACAATGACAATCTTGGATATGCAGGGACTTTGATTCTAAACAGTCTGACAAAATGCGTAATTTGATAAGCCCTTATTTACACATAAGTAAGTTAAAAGATCTTCCCTGATAGCTCAGTTGGTAAAGAATCGCCTGCAATGCAGGAGACCCTGGTTCCATTCCTGGGTCAGGAAGATCCACTGGAGAAGGGATAGGCTACCCACTCCAATATTCTTCGGTTTCCTTGTGGCTCAGCTGGTAAAGACTTGGTTGCAATGCGGGAGACCTGGGTTTGATCCCTGGGTTGGGAAGATCCCCTGGAGAAGGAAGGGGCTATCCACTCCAGTATTCTGGCCTGGAGATTTCCATGGACTGTATAGTCCATGAGGTCACAAAGAGTCGGACTTGACTGGGCAATTTTCACTTTCAAGGTAAAAGGTCAGTGGAGTTTTTTAAACTTCAATGACATTTGATAAACTCCCCAAATTAAGAAGGAGATAGCCAGGGAACCATTTAATAAAAGTTGAGAAAAATTAGATCACATGATGGCATTTTCTCCACTCTGTCCCCTTTAGCAGAATCTGATGTATCATGATCCTGGCTTCACTTTGTTCTTTCTTGGTTGTCCACTGTTTCAGGCTCATTCTATTAATTAGGTATAACAGGCATGTGAATTAGGCCCTGAGTGTTTTTAAGGCCCTTTGAAAATATGTGAGGAATCCTGGAAACAAGTGAGATTCTACAAAATCTTGAAAAAAAAACAAACCATAAAACTAACATTGATAAATGTTTAATTAAATGTCTGTAGAACATAATAAGTTGGCCTCACTAATTGTTAAAATTAGTGTTCATAAAATTTTCATGTTTGGAAACTATCTGCAGTTTTTAAAAAGAATTCCTGAATATGCAAGTTGCTTATAAAAATATAACAAACCATAAATTCACTGAAATGCCTAGCCAAAGAATTTCAGAAGCAAAACTGTAAAAATCCTTCATGATTTTGTACTAAAAAAAATCATATTTATGTGTTCTGTGAGTTTATTATAGCATATTGTATAGTAACTAGAATAATAATAATAATGAATGTTTATGGAATGTTCATTATGTGCCATATATTATTCTAAGTGGTTGTCAATTATGTTTGTGCCATTTATTTTTTTCTTTCTCTCCCTCTGCTTGCATGCGTGCTTGCTAAGTCACTTCAGTTGTGTCTGACTCTTTGCGACCCTATGGACCGTAGTCCACCAGGCTGCTCCTTCTATGGAATGCTCCAGGCAAGAATACTGGAGTGGGTTGTCATTTCCTTCTCTAGAAATTTTCCTTAAATTTGTCTATTTTTCTCTCCACTGACACTGGTCCTGTCCCCCCACCCCCTATCTAGAATCTTAATGTCTCTTAACTAAACTAATGCGAAAGTCTCCTTTGCATCCCCACACGTCCCCGATGTTCAGTATCCAGCGGAAGTCTGTTTAAAACTCTTCAGTGTCTCCTATTGCTTCAATAAAAGAGTATAAAATCCTGAACGTAACCTACAAATCTGCATCATTGTATAACCAGCCTTGTCCCAAGGCCCCCTCTTTATGCTCTGGTTAGAGATATTGGACACACCATGTGGCCTTCTACCTTGGGGACCAGGAGAGACGGCAAGAGCATTGCCCAGGAGATGCTGGGGCATAGAAAAATACCTATATAAGATGTAGGTTACTATTAAGGAGAGGTTAACAATTGGAGAGGGATGGAAGAAACACACATTTATTGAGACATGATGATACATGCGAGTCCTGGCTAGGTGCTTTACATACACAGTCTCATCAGATAATACACAGAACAGTCTGTGAGGCTGCCATAATGATGGAGTGAATAAAATAAGAAACTGACACTACGAGAGGCTGAGTTGCCAGGACAGCACAGCTTGTGAATATCAGAATTGGGATTTGGAACTGGACTCAAAAGGTAATTTTTTTCCATTTGCTACACCACCTACCTTGTTATTTGACCACCTTTCTAACCCCAGGCTCTTTAAGATAGCAAGTAACTTACCCAATAAATGTTGGGTGAATTGAATGCCAGGGTAAATCATCTCCAGCTTAAGGACTTCTTTGAAGTAAACCACCCCACTTTGTCCTGGAAGTTGAGTTGGTTCTTGTGGAGGCTAAGTGACCTTTTCCCCATAGATCTACATTCACAACTGTATTCTGGAGATCTGAGACTATTTTAGCTGTTTACCATTACAGTTAACCTAACTTTCATGTTTCTATATACACAGATTCTTTCAGCATGACTCCTTTGAAGCACGGTGTTCTCAAATGTGAAATTTAGCAGTTTCCCGAGTATAATGGTACAGTATTTTTGTGATTTTTGAAAGTACCTGGATACGTTGTTCTGGTTTTTATTAGCACATACATATAAATATTTTAAAAAGTTCACTAGAGCGAGGCAGGTGACCACTTGGAGGTTTGCCCAGCGGCTGCTTACAACTCACCACCAGATATTTCATGCCAAAAGCTCCTTCTCTCGGCCAAGGAGCAGATGAGCCTCCAGATGATTACCATGTGTGTGAGAGGTAGATGTCAGGCCTCCATCAGAATTCCTCAGGAGCTCATCCATAATTCCATCTTTCTTTGTTACTCTTCCTATTCTTGGTTTAAAAATATCTGTTTAAAAGATGTTACAAAGGCTTGTGATATTTTTAGATCAACTCTGAGTAACACAGACATAAGGATGGCTTCAAACTGTCTTGCCATTGTTTCCTGAACCTTTTTTTATTTTCTAATTTTGGGCTACACTGAGAGACTTGGGGGATCTTAGTTCTTCAACCAGGAATCGAACCTGCACCCTTAGCAGTGAAAGCACGGAGTCCTCACCACCAGACTGCCAGGGTATTTCCTATTTCTTGAATCCTTAAAGCTATCAACTAAGAATGCTTATTTTCACAAGCTACTACTTTTTAACCTCTCTACCAAAAGTTTTCAATACTTGTCATTATATTTCATTTCCAATAAGTCAAATCTGGCACATTTCTTGTATCTGATTAAATGAGAGGGAGATGAGACTGCTCAGGATGGAAGCCTACACAGGTAGGTGATCAGCCCCAGGTAATCTGCACTTTGCTTTTAAGTCTGCCCCCTCCTCCCCGCCGCCCCGCCCCTGACACACAGGCAAACTGAGTCAGGTACTGAGAGAACTTTTAGCTCACTACAGATGATGGCCCCAAACTGGGCTCCTCTGGGATGGGCAGGAGTCATTAAGTGGAAGCTCAGGTTATATTGCATAAGTCAGGTAACATTCATGCTCCCAGTACTACAGTGTGTGGTATTTTCTGGGTGAGTGCCTATTGTCAAAGGGAGCAGGGAGCTGGAGAGGGGAGTCAGGAATTCAGACCTGGATGGAGTTCTGTTCCTGCAGCTCTCTGTGTGTGACCTTGACCAAGTTTTATAATCTCCTCAATCTTAGGATTTTCAGCCATCATTAGTGATCCTAACACTTTCTGTACTATTGCTGTAAATAAGAAATTAAAGTGTGTGTATTAGTGTTTTTAGGGTTTTCATAAAAAGTAACCATAAACTCAAGGGCTTAAAACAGCAGAAATCTATTCTCCCCCAGTTCTAGAGACTAGAAATCCGAAATCAAGGGGCTGGCAGGACCATACTCCCTCCGAACACTCTAGGAAAGAATCTTTTCTTGCCTCTTCTAGCTTCTGGTGGTTACCAGTAATCTTTGGCATGCCTTTGGTTACATAACATCAATCTCTGCTTGTCTCCACATGGCCTTCTTCCCTCTGTATCTGTGTGTCTCAAATCTTTATCTCCTTATAAGGGCACTGGCCACTGGATTTTGAGCCGACTAGTCCAGCATGACCTCATGTTAACTTGAATGTATCTGTGAAGGCCCTATTTCCAGTTAAAGTCATGATCACATGTGCTGGGATTTAGAACGTCAACATAGCTTTTTTGAGGGGGACACTGTTTCACCCACAACAGTAGGCAAAATGTTTAGTACTCTGACTGTGTATATACACATTTAGTAGCCTAGTACATTTTCAATTTCAAATGTGTGAAAAACACATCTTGCTATTGAGATGTTTCCTTTTGGTCCCATAGAAGCCATGTCTGTGAGCTTCAGTTTATTAATATTTTTCTTGCTTATATTCTCTGCTTTTGGAGAGTCATAGATTCTTCCTTTTGAGACCCCAAAGATCATTTAGTACAACTACTCCCTCTAGCTGGTTTTGAAATTTATTCTAGAGCAGAGGTCCCCAACTTATGAGCTCTAATACCTGATGATCTGGGGTGGAGCCGATGTAATGATAATAGAAATAAAGTGGACAGTGAACATAATATGCTTGAATCATCCCAAAACTATCCCCTCATCCCAATCTGTGAAAAAATTGTCTTCCATGAAACAGATCCCTGGTGCCAAAAAGTTTGGGGCCCACTGTAGAGCATCTTTCTCCTGTTATTGTCTAGTTCCTGTTATTATTGCTCCAGGACAGGAATCTAAGGACCATGCAAAGACTCTGTTTCACCTTCTGATTATCAGTAAGTTCTTCTACATCTTAAGTCAACTTCTATCTCCTTAAAGTTTAGTCACCAGTCCTATAGGAGCAAGTCTAATTCCTCTTCCCTATCTTAGCTGTTCACGTATTCCAGATCAAGAATCATATTTAATCTTTCAATTAAAAAATAAATAAATTAAAAAAAAGAAAACGAAAAGACAAAAAAAAAAAAAAAAAGGAAAAACCTTCCAAGTCTGAGAATTATTAAAAAGTGAGAAAAATCCCTTAATTGCAACAAGTTACCCACTGTACAGAAAGATTCTGTGGCAGAGAAAATTGGCGGTGTTCTGATGATCAGACTGAACAGCTGCTGCTGCTGCTGCTGCTGCTAAGTCGCTTCAGTCGTGTCTGACTCCGTGCGACCCCATAGGCAGCAGCCCACCAGGCTCCTTAGTCCCTGGGACTCTCCAGGCAAGAGTACTGGAGTGGGGTGCCATTGCCTTCTCTGAGACTGAACAGCTAGAAGACTCCTATTCACACTACTTTTCAAGTAATAAAGCTAATTATTTTTCTCACAGACTGCTGCAAGATCCATATTTCTGTTTTGTTAAGATGTCTATTCTCTATTGGTCTAGTGGTTTTCCATACTTTCTTCAATTTAAGTCTGAATTTGGCAATAAGGAGTTCATGATCTGAGTCACAGTCAGCTCCCCGTCTTGTTTTTGCTAACTGTATAGAGCTTCTCCATCTTTGGCAGCAAAGAATACAATCAATCTGATTTCTGTATTGACCATCTGGTGATGTCCATGTGTAGAGTCTTCTCTTGTGTTGTTGGAAGAGGCTGTTTGCTATGACCAGTGCATTCTCTTGGCAAAACTCTTTGAGCCTTTGCCCTGCTTCATTCTGTACTTCAAGGCCAGATTTGCCTGTTATTCAAGGTATTTCTTAACTTCCTACTTTTGCATTCTAGTCCCCATGAAGAAAGGAAAACCACAAGACCATTCAGGTGTGACCTAAATCAAATCCCTTATGATACAGTGGAAGTGACAAATAGATTCAAGGGATTAGATCTGATAGAGTGCCTGAAGAACTATGGAGGGAGGTACATGACATTGTACAGGAAGCAGTGATCAAGACCATCCCCAAGAAAAAGAAATACAAAAAGGCAAAATGGGTGTCTGAGGAGGCCTTACAAATAGCTGTGAAAAGAAGAGAGGCAAAAGGCAAAGGAGAAAAGGAAAGCTATATCCATTTGAATGCAGAGTTCCAAAGAATAGCAAGGAGAGATAAGAAAGACTTACTCAGTAATCAGTGCAAAGAAATAGAGGAAAACAATAGAATGGGAAAGACTAGAGATCACTTCAAGAAAACTAGAGATACCAAGGGAACATTTCATGCAAAGATGGGCACAATAAAGGACAGAAATGGTATGGACCTAACAGAAGCAGAAGATATTAAGAAAAGGTGGCAAGAATACACAGAACAACTATACAAAAAAGATCTTCATGACCCAGATAACCACGATGGTGTGATCACTCACCTAGAAGCAGACATCCTGGAATGTGAAGTCAAGTGGGCCTTAGGAAGCATCACTATGAAAAAAGCTAGAAGAGGTGATGAAATTCCAGTTGAACTATTTCAAATCCTGAAAGATGATGCTGTGAAAGTGCTGCACTCAATATGCCACCTAATTTGGAAAGCTCATCAGTAGCCACAGGACTGGAAAAGGTGAGTTTTCATTCAAATTCCAAAGAAAGGCAATGTCAAAGAAAGCTCAAACTACTGCACAATTGCATTCATCTCACATGCTAGTAAAGTAATGCTCAAAATTCTTCAAGCTAGGCTTCAGCAGTACGTGAACTGTGAACTTCCAGATGTTCAAGCTGGATTTAGAAAAGCCAGAGGAACCAGAGATCAAATTTCCAACAAGTTCTGGATCATTGAAAAAGCAAGAGAGTTCCAGAAAAACATTTACTTCTGCTTTAACGACTATGTCAAAACCTTTGACTGTGTGAATCACCACAAACTGTGGAAAATTCTTCAAGAGATGGGAATACCAGAGCCCCTGACCTGCCTCCCAAGAAACCTGTATGCAAGTCAGGAAGCAACAGTTAGAACTGGACATGGAACAACAGACTGGTTTCAAATCGGGAAAGGAGTATGTCAAGGCTGTATATTGTCACCCTGTTTATTTAACTTATATGCAGAGTCCATCATGAGAAATGCTGGACTGGATGAAGCACAAACTGGAATCAAGATTGCCCAGAGAAATATCAATAACTTAAGATATGCAGATGACACCACCTTTATGGCAGAAAGCGAAGAAGAACTAAAGAGCCTCTTGATGAAAATGAAAGAGGAGAGTGAAAAAGTTGGGGGTAAAGCTCAACGTTCAGAAAACTAAGATCATGGCATCTGGTTCTATCACTTATGACACTTAGATGGGGAAACAATGGAAACAGTGACAGATTTTATTTTCTTGGGCTCCCAAATTCCTGCAAATGGTGACTGCAGCCATGAAATTAAAAGACGTTTGCTCCTTGGAAGAAAAGTTATGACCAACCTAGACAGCATATTAAAAAGCAGAGACATTACTTTGCCAACAAAGGTATGTCTAGTCCAAGCTATGGTTTTCCCAGTTGTGTGGGTATGAGAGTTGAACTAGAAAGCTGAGCACTGAAGAATTGATGTTTTTGAACTGTGGTGTTGTGGAAGACTCTTGTGAATCCCTTGGACAACAAGGAGACCCAACCAGTCCATCCTAAAGGAAATCAGTCCTGAATGTTCATTGGAAGTATGCTGATGCAGAAATTTCAATACTTTGGCCACCTGATTTGAAAAGACTCTGATGCTGGGAAAGATTGAAGGTGGGAGGAGAAGTGGATGACAGAGGATGAGATGGCTGAATGGCATCACTGACTCAATGGACATGAGTTTGAGTAAACACCAGGGGTTGGTGATGGACAGGGAGGCCTGGCATTCTGCGGTCCATGGGGTCACAAAGAGTTGGACATGACTGAACAACTGAATTGAAATGTTCTCTGTACTTGACTGAAAACGCAAAGGCTTATTTTTGGTCCATCATAATATAAATAATGTGTGTGTGTATGGAACCATAGTTTTCAAATTTTTTGTATTTTATTCCTTTTCTCTGTGGTTCATACTAATATCTTCACCAGTTTACAGAAAAGAAAACTGAAACCCAGTATGGCTAAGTGACTAATTCAGTCATATGGCTATGGGGAAACTAGGATTCCAATGCTGGTATTTGACCTCAAGAATCTGTTCTGATAACCACTGTCATGCTCAGTTGCTTCAGTCGTGTCCAACTCTTTGTGACCCCATGGACTGTAGCCTACCAGGCTCCTCTGTCCTTGGGATTCTCCAGGCAAGAATACTGGAGTTGGTTGCCATGCCTTCCTCCTGGGGATCTTCCTGACCCAGGGATTGAATCTGAGTCTGCTGTGTCTCTTGCATTGCAGGAGGATTCTTTACTACTGAGCTGCCAGGGAAGCCCCATAACCACTATGCTAAACTGATATTCTGAAAACATTCATGAACATGTAAAGTGGACTACAAAATGTATTACAACAGAATGCATCTTTCATGGAAATGGAATGGTGAATGATTAGAAACAAGCAAGGTTTAGCTAGTTTTTGGAGTTTACACTTACTTGATTGTTTTAGTTTAGACTTCAAATTAGATATTGAATTAAATTATCAAATTAAATATTGGAAAGCCATATTTGGATAAGTATGAAACTTAGTTACTAGGAAATTACTAGGAAATCTTGATTACATTACATGAGTTTTGTGCAATTTAAGGAAGTCTTTGTAGTTGGTTGGAGCTGTAAAAACTATTATTCTTTCTTTGTGCCCTCTTGGAAGAAAAATTAAGAAGCACCATTTTTTAATAACAGAAATTATATTCTACTAGTATGAAAGATTGGTTTTATCCTTTGATTATTAGAGGATTTACTTCCCCAGTAAAACAAAATATCCATAGTTTGTGTTAAAGTCCCTTCTCACTTTCGACAATTTAATACCCACAGTCAGGTCACATATATACTGTAAATGACCATGGATTTCTAACTTCTGCATCATACTGGTTTGAAAAGGAAAACTTTTGATAAAACTGGGCATCTCCCAAATTCTTCCAGTGTTTACTTGCCTAACCTTGCTCTTTCAGGTCACCAATACTTTGGGTGACATTGATAGATGAAATAGCAGGTGATTCCCAGGGATTGATATCTTGTTGCAAATCTAATTGATTGTGGCACAAGTCTTTTATGTTTTTGTCCCATGACCAAGTGAGAGGTAAGGGTATTATACCCTCTGCTCTCACAACATGTGAAAATTGGTGTTTGAGGAATCCTCCACAGTGGAGGTGGCTGGATAGATAGGGATTGAAAATAGGATTGTTTATTTCTCCCTTTTAATTTTTGTTCTTTTGTTAAAGAATACTAATTAGATATGAAGTTAGTGCAGTACAATATATGCTATACAGAAAGGGCACATGATTATGAGCATGGGGTCTAGAATTAGATTCCTCAGATTCAAATACATCCTTCACTGCTTCACAGCTATGTGTCCATAGCAGTTTATTTAATAACCCTGGGATTTAGTTTCCTCATCTATAGAACAGGAATAACACTAATAGCCATTTCATGGTTTATTATTAGAATTGTCAGTTAATCCTTATAAAATACTGAGAACAGTAACAGACAAATAGTAAGTGCTCAATGAATGTTAATGATTACCATTCATATCAATGAAGAATGCTATTATTTTAACTTCCATTTATGACTGGTAAACCCCTACTAATTCTTGTATATCCCATAATACCCCCCCCCCCCCAACAGAGTCTTCTCTGATGGCCATTTGCTCCTCTTTGGAACTTTCATATTGAATTACCCACCACTTTCCAAGAATATGCTTGTATGTTTTTCTTCTGCATTCACTTTTGAAGTCTCAGATATCAGAACCTATTTAATTTGGGAAGAATGCACAGCATAGTACCCAGTATATTAGACACCTGTGATTAGTAAATAAATAAAAATTGAGAGCGTGCTGTGATACAACATGGTCTTTGCTGTGTTTATTGTCTACTCATGGTTCTAAGTGTACTACCAAGATGCAGTTCATTGACAGAATCTATTGTCAAGAATCTATTTATGTCAAGAGGGAGGCATATGAACCACCCAAAAGAAGATGATCAAAATCTCAGTAGCTTTAGAGTTATACTTATTTTGGGCAGAATGTTAGGAGGCCATAAAAATTACAGAAATCATCCCTGGTTTCTCGGCCTCTGATCTCAATCCTTTGTAATAATTTCTATTTCTTGCTAATAGGCTATTCTTTCTAAAACACTACTTTCAACATTTTTCCTTCTCCAGAACCAAAGTGTTACCTAATAAATATTATAAAAGTTAAATTTTTGAGTGGTTATTAAGAAGTGGGTACTATGCCAAGCACTTCCATGCATTATCTCACATAATAAAAGCATATTTATTATAATATTATTCTGTTTGAAAGGAAGTTCAATGAGAATAGGACCCTTGCCTTTTGAAGTGAAAGAGTAAACTACTTGTAGATTAATGCCTGATTGATGCTCTCAACACATTGAGTGAATGAGTTCGTTATCATTATTCTTGTTTTATAACTACTGAAAATAAGAACAGAGAAATAAAGCCAGAAAATAAAAGACAGATCCAGGGTTTTGATACATGTAGTCTGGCTACCTTTAGGTATAGGATAGGACATTAGAAGATTATCTCCATACTTTTCCGTCTAGCATTCAAGGAACAGCAAATCCTGGGCCACCAGAAATTTGATACAGGTTGCTTTTCTCCACTGTACATTGAACTTGCCATGCTCATTTACAATGGCACAGTGTTTGCCCTCCCTATACTGTCTTGGTTTTTCTATTTGTGTTGTTTTTATTTAGCTTGTCCCTCCAAATAGACCTTCATTCTTAAAAGGCAATGTGTCTGACTATTCTCATTTCTTGATTCATTTCTCATTCTCATTTGCTTGATTCAAGTAGTTGAGCTTTATATTTAAGAAACATTAAATATTCATTAGCTCAATAAATATTTATTGAGCACCTAGTATATGTGCTTTTAGATATGGAGATGAAACAATACTCACGAAAGACAAGGCCCTTTTTTCAAGAAACTTATATTGGAAGGCAGAAGATAAATAAGTAATAAACAAATATAATAAGACATAAGTGGAAATAAGTACAATGAAGAAAATAAAGCTGAAGTTGGAGGTGACCTGTGATGGGAGATGGCAATGTGAGTCTGATAGTGATGCTGGTGGGGGTAGTGGTGTGGTGAGGAAAAGCATCTCTGAGAAGGTAGTGCTTGAGGTGGGTTATCTCTGAGAAGGTAGTGCTTGAGGTGGGTTGGCAAGACCTGAAAGCAGGAGGCAGTCTTGAGACATTATGGGGCAGAGTGATCTGGCCAGAGGCAATGGTAAGTGGGAAAATGAGAATAAGCTTGGCATGTCTGAGGATAAAGAAGGATGACCTGCATGCTCTGAGGCTGTTGTGACTAGGACAGATATAGGCAGTGGCCAGATTATGAGGTACCTTGTTGACCCGAGAAAGAAGCTTTGAGTTTATTTAAAGGGCAATAGAATCAATTGGAAGGATATTAAACAGCAGAGAGGAATATATGCTTTATATTTTAAAAGATCATAATATTAAAAACATAATTGTGTGTGGCGCCATAGGAACTCTCATTCCTTGCTGGTGGGAATGCAAAATGACACAGCCAGTTTGACGACAGTTTGGCAGTTTCTTATAAAACTAAACATATTCTTGCCATACTATCTAGCCATCACACTCCTTGGTATTTTTACTCAAAGGAGTTGAAAACGTACATCCATACAAAACCCTGCACAAAAATGTTTATAGCAGCTTTATGCATAGTTGCCAGAACTTGGGGGCAGTGAAGATGTCCTTCCGGAAGTAGAATGGATAAATAATCTGTGGTAGTTCCAGACAGTGGTTTATTACCCAGCATTAAAAAGAAATGAGCTATCGAACCATGAAAAGACATGGAGATACCTTCAATACCTATTACTAAGTGAAAAAGTCAGTCTGAAAAGTTGATTCCAACTATATGAGAATCTGGAATAAGTAAAACTATGGAGGAGCAAAAGGACCAGTGGTTGCCAGGAGTCAGGAGTGGAGGGAAGGATGAATAGGTGGAGCACAAAGGATCTGGGGGCAGTACACATACTCTGCATGATACTAATGGTGGATACATGTCATTAAACATTTGTCCATACTCATTGAACCTACAACTGCAAAAGTGAACCCTAATGTAAACTATGGCCCTTGGGTGATGATGTTGTGTTAATGTAGGTTCATCACTTATAACAGTGTAACACTCTGGTGGGAAATATTGAGAATGCGAGTGGCTAGGCATATGTGGGAGTAGGAGGTATATGGGAATCTCTGTATGTTCTTCTCAATTTTGCCATGCACCTAAAACAACACTAAAAATTTAAAGTCTTAAAATTATTGTAGTAGAATATGAGGGGAGTAATAGAGAATTAGTAATTTCTTTGCACTCCAGAAGAGAGATGGTATACCAGGCAAGAAGTGATACAGATAGATGTGTGTGCATATATACTCAGTTGCTTCAGTCATGTCCTCTGTCCATGGGATTCTCCAGGCAAGAATACTGGAGGAGGAAATCCAAAAAATCACACAGGATGTACTGAAGAGGAAGAGCCAATAGATTTTACTGATGAATTGTATATGAAGGATGATGAAAAGAGAAGAATTATAGATAATTCTTAGGTTTTTGGCATGAGATCTGGGTAGACAGTGGAGACATTTATTGAGGAAAGGATGCCTTGGGACAGAGGATAAAGAAATTAATAGGTGGATCAAGGTATTAAAGAGACAGATCATAAGTATTAATTTAGTTCCTTACTTATTCACCACCTTGATCCACAGAGGATTTGAATCATCTTGCAGTGGGAACACATATTTATAATAATGATAAAGTAGACATAGAAAATAAGGAGGAAGGGAAACATAAGCAGAAGTAGAAAGTCAACTGTAGAAAAGATATATGCAGGTGATTAGATTCTAAAATAGTTACTATTATTCAGTCTTGGATTGGCTCTGAGGGAAAAGGGAGTCTTGATCAGTAAGTTAATTTTCATTATCAGATCAGAGGAAGCATAACCATGCCTCAGGAGAGGCAAACTTTTTCAGGCTTTGCTTTTGTGAAGAAAGTCTTCACAGTGAAGCTCAGAGGAGGGTGAAGTGAAGAATATAATGTGAGAATTTTGATTCAGTTTCAGTTAAGAGCCTTCTTTGGAAAGGCCTGAACAGACATAAACTGCCTGAGAGTCATTCAAAGAAGTCAAAATTTTGAATAGCACTTATACCTGAGGATTTCCTGTTTTTTTATGGTTTCTAAGCTCAAAGTCTCCCAAGGTCTCTCCTGAATGATACTAACAGTCTTCAGTACAGAGACCCAGCTTCCCATCTCCTAGTTGGATTTAGCCATTATTTAGCCATTATTTTTCACTTGAACTCACCTGCCAGTGCAGGAGACATAATAGACATGGGTTTTATCCCTGGGTCAGGAAGATCCCCTGGAGAAAGTCATGGCAACCCACTCTAGTATTCTTACCTGGAGAATCCCATAGATAGAGGAGCCTGGTGGCTACAGTCGCAAAGAGACTGAAGCAATTTAGCAAGACTGATAGTCTACGCTCCTTTCCTGTTTACTGTGTAAAGCTAAAAGTTTTGGTTTATTCTATTAAAGTTCAGAATGACTTGGAATCTTAATTTCAAACTACTTCTACTGCTTTTTTTCTTCTTCAGTATTTTACTTCCAAAAAAGCTACAATTCTTCCCATGTATCATCAGAGACAGGTTCTAAGCAGGACCATATGAAGTGGTATTTGTTGATAAAAGCATACACTCCTATAATTCTACATAGACTAGGTTATCTTGAACTTTGGGCAATGTCTCAAGACACACATGCTTATTTAAACATCTGGCTCATCTGCTAATTAACGAAATTGGAGAGGGGTGTTCAGGTCTCTGTTCCTCTGTGATGAATCTGTGCATGTGTTTCATCTGCAATCTGTACTTAAGGATGAAATCCGTAACAATTTGAACATGACAATCTTTCCTTAAAATGTACTGGAGATGTAGAAAGATAACTTTACAGCAAAGAAGTCTGCTCTAAGTTCTATTGAAATTGCTTATTTACAATAAAATCAAATAACACAAAGGTTTCAAAGTATTACCTTCATTTGCTGAAAATTCTTGTAAAGAAATCATGATGGGAGAGCTTTGTAAAATTCATGGAAGTATAAAGTAAGGTTTCACATCACTGGAAATTCCAGATATTAAATATTTACGATGGATGATGCAAACATTTTATATACTTGTCTTGGTCTAACAAAATACTGGGTGGTGTAGTACCAAACATTTATATCTCAGTCTGGAGGCTGAAAAGTTTAAGATGAAGATGCTGGCAAATTTGGTGTCTGGTGAGGCCCTGTTTCCTGGTTCATAGATAGCCATCTTCTGACTGTGTCCTTTCAGAGCAGAAGGGGTTAGGGAGTTTTGGGGGTCTCTTTTATGAGGATACTAATACCATTCATAAAGATTCCATGCCCATGACCTAGTCACCTCCCAAATGTCCTACCTCCAAATGCCATCACACTGAGGGTTAGATTTCAACATATGAGTTTTAGGAGAACACAAGCATTAGTTGATAGCAATATTATAATATGCAGAATTGTAAAATGAGTACAAACAAGAATAAAGGGATTGGTTTGCTAAAGAGAGATAAGTACTTTCAAAGCAAAGTAATTTTGTAGAAGCTGGAAGTGGTTTTGTTTTGTTGATTAATATAAAGAGAATAATAAAAATCATAACATCCTGATATTATGTTATATGTTACACTTATCTTTGATCTCAGAATGTATTGGCATATATTGTCTTAATCACCTCTTTTTTTCCATCATGACAGTCATATCATCAATGATTTAAAGTCATAAAATGCATAAAGATATTTTTATGTGCTAATGTATTCAATTATGCAAACGTTAATTGGACACCTATGTGCAAGGCCCTGTGTTAGAAATGCCAAAGATGTTTAACAATTCAGTTGGGAGCTAAGTTCAAACACAACTAGCTCTAATAAATAACACACTTTAATAAATGATTCAATGAAGGACAATGAAATAGAAACTAATTTCTATTACAAAAAAGATCTTGTGAAACAGCATTTTGAGGAAGGCAATGAGGCTAACTTTTCATAAATGGAGATGCATAAGTTATAAAATTACTGAAAATATGTTTTAGCATATTTCTATTTTTCTATTCTTCCCAGTAATTTTCAAATATTATAAGGCAACATTATTAAACACCACAAAGAAAAGTTTTCTGGTTTCACTTTATATATATATTTCCCAGATTTGTAGATTATTACTGTTACTTTCAATCTAGGCAGTAGGATGAAAAGTCCATGTTCATAAATTCACCTGTTTTGTCTTCTGGTCTCCTCTCTCTCTCTATTAAGAAGCAGTAGAGAGCTAGTGTTCAACGTCTGGTGTCAAAAGAGCCTTTTCCATTATTACGTTGGGCAAGTTAGGTAACTAAATTGAAAAAAAATGAGATAGAGAAAGATTTCCAGGCAAATATGAACCATGTGCTTAAGATAAAACAAAACAAAGCTTCCTAAGGGACAAAAAGGAACAATCGATGAGGAATTTGTAGAGGCCATGAATATAATTCTTTGGAAGATAAATTGAAAGCAAAGACAAAAAATAGAGTGCTGCTCATGTAGGAGAGAAAGGAAGAGGACTGGGAATAGTATTTGAAGGAAGAAACAATATAAATCAGAAGAATGTGCCTAATTGATGATGATACATGCCATGCCTAATTCTATCCAGATAATATTCAAAAGAAGATAAGTAAAAGGAAGGTGATGGAGATGGGTGCCATGAAAGGCATACAATTAGAAGACTCTGGGGGTGATTAGGGAGTTCTTGAATAGTCTGAAATCTTTGTCTTTTTTGGCCTGATGTTTTGATGGAGAGATATCCTAATAACTATTTAAAGAAATTATCAGAACTAACCAATAAGAGCAAGGACTTTGTCACCAAACAGACTTGGTTGAAATCTTGACCGCATCTCGTATTGTATATGTGATCTTGGAGAAGCTACTTAATCTAAGCTTATTTTCTTCTTTTTTAAGTGACACCAAAGAGCTATATTGTAGGGATTATATGAAGATGAAATGAAATAATACTTGAAAGAGCTATATTGTAGGGATGATATGAAGATGAAATGAAATATTACTTAATAGTACCTTCAAGAAGGGAGTATGTTTGGGACATTTTCAGATCTCTTTTGTTTCTCTGACAGTATCTGTTGTCTTTATATCCGTTTCACTGCATATGGAATTTGGAATCAGTCTTGCCATTTTCCCACTCTTTTAGGAATTCACAGTTGCAGAGAAGGCTGAGAGATACCATATTTATGTCCACTGTAGGACACCTGTTTTCTCACTTTGGATTAGTTTTGTAATATTTTCTAGGTCTGCATTCCAAAACTTTGCTGATATGTATGTAAGTATGGGTACTTTTATCGATGGTTTAATCTGGAACATGTGTGGCCTTTCAGTCTACATATGGAGTGCTTTCTTCAACTCAGAAAATAGTTTATTATACTTTTGATTGTTGCTTTGGTTCCGTTTTATTGCAGTTTTAAGTTCCAACATACGATTATTACTCATTCCATATATTCTATGAGCAATGGAGTATATAGTCTGATGTGTACACATGGGTGTGCATGCATGCATATGTGTATCTGTATGAAATCAACCTTGTTAATTATATTATCGTTTACATTTATGTTTATTTTTGACTATTTGAGGCTTGCCTTTTGAAACTTTAATTAGCTTTTTCTAAATTCAATAATTCCTTTCTTCTGTAAAAAACAATTTTCCTACTTTGACTTGAATTTCTAAAGCAATGTTGAATTCACTGTGGTGTGTTGAAAGACAAATTTAATGCTTCTGAATTTTGATCTGTTCAAGAACAGCTGTCAATGCTAACAATAGTGATTTTGCCCATTTCTCCCATATTTCACAGTATTTAATGAAACAATTTAGGGCATACAAGTGTATGTCACTTTTCCGTGTGTATTGTAAATTTACCCTTTATCTTGTTAAAATTCCTCTCTTCTAAAGTATTTGATTTTTATCTCTATTTTTTCTGTTAATTTATTTTGCATTTGCATAATTTATATTTGTTCTTCCTTTTCAGATATTTACAATACTTTATTTTAGGTGTGTTTCTTATAAAGAGCTAGTTGGATTTCTTTGATTCAAGTAAGTCTTTTTTTAAATTTATTTTAAAAAATATTTATTATTTATTTTAATAAATATTTATTTATTATAAATATTTATAAATACATAAATAATAAATATTTATGTATTTGGCTGCACCAGGTCTTATTTGCAACACTTGGGATCTTTAGTTTCAGCCTGTGGGATCTAGTTCCCTGACCAGAGATTGAACCCAAACCCCTGCCCTGGGAGCAGGGAGTCTTAGCCACTGGACTATCAGAGAAGTCCTGTAAGTCTTTTTAAAACAGACTGATTATCCATTTAATGCTTGCAAACTTGAATTAATATTCTTGTTATATTTTCCTTTGCTTTCTACTTTTCTATACTTCCCTCGCCAATGTTCCTTTAAATTTTATGTCTTAAAAATTAAAAAAATAATTCCTCTTTTTTTACTGTATGGACTACTTTGTTTATATATCCTCCACCTGTTTGGAAGGTATAATTTTTGCAAAATGGTTTGCTTTAAATTATCCAGAGTTATGTTTAATCTCTATTCAGCTCTTTTTCAACATTGAGTAAAATGCTAAAATACTATATTTGAATGTTCCTATTTGATATATGGTATTTAATTTTAATTTACTCTCTTATATCTTTTTTCCCCACCTCCTTTTTAAGATAACATAGGATTTTTAGATGCAGGTATTTTATAATATTGCAGACTTTTTACATTATATATTTTTTCATGAACAGAGGTATATTATTTCTAAAGCCTCAGCTCAGGAATTTCATCCTCCCAATTCCACCCCTACTTTAATAAAGTTTCTGATTTCCCTATCTGTACTCAGTCAGTCCTTCTTTGAATCTAGTACATGTGTGCTTTCTGGTCTGTTCCCCATAGGTATCATAATTATTAGTTTCGATGTGTCTCTTCAGTCAGCAGTGAGCTTTTTGCTGATAACAACCATCTCTTTAATTCTGTATTCACAGGACATAAGGTCATTTGTGCTTAGTCATGTCTAACTCTTTGTGACCTTATGGACTGTAGCCTGCTAGGCTCCTCTGTCCATGGGATTTCCCAGGCAAGAATATTGGAGTGGGTTGCCATTTCCTCCTTTTAGGGCTCTTCCCCACCCAGGGATTGAGCCCACTTCTCCTGCATTGCAGGAAGATTCTTTACCACTGAGCCACCAGGGAAGCCCCATTCACAGGACATAGTATTGAAATATAATGTGCAATGTTTAATAGAAGCTCGGTAATATTTGGTAAACAAATGAAGGTGTGAATGAATATTAAATGTCTTAATGAAATATGTAGCTTTATTTTTGGAACTCTATATGGATTTTGTTATTTTAAAAGTAATAGGAATGGATTATGAAATAAAGTTTTTATGTGACCTTTCCTTAGCTTCTAGAAAATCTTCAATGACTGTGATCTTACTAACGATAGTAAAGGGCTAGGGCCTGAAAGCTACAGTCCTTGCTCGTAAAGGGTATTCATTCACTGAATATTCAAAATGTTCAACATTTAGTAAGTACCTACAGCATGCCAGGCACTGGTACATAATCTACCCTCTCAGAAAGGATTCTGAGATGTTATTATAAACCTTGAAGATTGCTGTAAGACTGACCAGTTTTAATGTTGCTAAGTTCATTAAGGTCCAGAGGGAAACTCTCTTAAAAATATTGAAAGAGATACCTGTACCCCAGTGTTCATTGCAACACTGTTTACAATAGCTAGGACATGGAAGCAACCTAGATGCCCATCAGCAGATGAATGGATAAAAATGTTGTGGTACATATACACAATGCAATATTATTCAGCTATTAAAAAGAACACATTTGAGTCAGTTCTAACAAGGTGGATGAAACTGGAGCCTATTATACAGAGTGAAGTAAGTCAGAAAGAAAAATACCAATACAGTATATTAACACATATATATGGAATTTAGAAAGATGGTAAAGATCACCCTATATGTGAAACAGCAAAAGAGACACAGATATAAATAACAGACTTTTGGACTCTGTGGGAGAAGGCAAGGGTGGGATGATTTGAGAGAACAGCATTGAAACCTGTATATTACCATATGTGAGATAGATCGCCAGTCCAAGTTCAGTGCATGAAACAGGGCACTCAAAGCTGGTGCCCTGGTACAACACAGAGGGATGGGATGGGGAGGGAGGTGGGAGAGGTGTTCAGGATGGGGGACACATGTACACCTGTGGCTGATTCATGTCGATGTATGGCAAAAACTACCATAATATTGTAAACTAATTAGCCTCCAATTAAAATTAATTAATTTAAAAAATAAAATAAAAACCTTATTTTCTAATTAAAAATATTTAAGTAACTCATAATTTCTTTAATATTCTAATCCCTAGCTTTGGGATTTGTTCAATAAAAAAATATCATCCACCATTTGGTTATGAATACATTTTGCCTAAAATCATTTGGTTATGCCTCCTAGGTATAAGACTTAATGGTAGGCACTATGGAGGAGATCTATAAATGTAAACTGCTTTCAGAAGTTTTATATTGTTGAATACAGATCATGTAACCTACTCCCTGGTTAATACTGATTTTACATGAATTCTTAGTAACTACTTATTTTGATTGAAATTACTATTTTTCTCTTAGATGGGAGATGAGATATGGATGGAAGGGATTTCAGATGATTCAGATTTTGGTTGAATGTGTTAAATTCATTTTCTAATAGAACTGCTAAAAATGAGATGTTTTCTAAGGAAATCAAGCATGACACTGTGTCCTTCAATATCCTGTGCTCTGGTTTCAAACACAGCTGCTGCCGCCCCATTCTTGGGTGCAAGCCTTCCTCCCTAAAGTTGTTATGGTTACTGATACCATCTATGATTCCAGACACACCTCTCATTGATAATGCCCTGTTTTACTCTTAAAAAAACTAAACTCATTGACTTCTAGCATGTATTTGAATGATGTCACAAAGTTTCAAACTAATGTTTGTCAAAATTCATAGGAAATTTTTATAAAAATAATCTCAAGTGTGAAAAATGTATCAGATCCTTGTAATTCCAAGTGTTGGATTGAAACATCAGCAATAATTTATACATGTGTTTGCACATACACATCTGTGTGTATATGTATATATATAATAAGGATAAAAGTGAATCATTAGCCTGCATCATCTTACTTATTATACAAGTTACTGGTAATGTCTTAGAACACAAACAATGAAACTTTATGATAAAAAAGAAAGAAGGAAAAGAAGAAATACAGGGAAAAGCAGTGGATGGCCAGTTTTCTCATCAATACCTTCCCAAATCTCCAATTAACTTTAATGGTGTCAGTTGACTCCTCTCCCCTCCCCATTCCTCCCTACCGAATTATAAGGTTTTGAAATTCTACTCTCCCGAAGGAAAGAGGTGATGCCCTTTGCTTACGTTCTTCCTTAGCTAGGTGAGATGGGTTTCTCTTTCTTTCTTTTGTTCGCATATTGAATCTTGCATTGATTGATTTTATTTTTAAACTTTACATAATTGTATTAGTTTTGCCAAATATCAAAATGAATCCGCCACAGGTATACATGTGTTCCCCATCCTGAACCCTCCTCCCTCCTCCCTCCCCATACCATCCCTCTGGGTCGTCCCAGTGCACTAGCCCCAAGCATCCAGTATCGTGCATCGAACCTGGACTGGCAACTCGTTTCTTACATGATATTTTACATGTTTCAATGTCATTCTCCCAAATCTCCCCACCCTCTCCCTTTCCCACAGAGTCCATAAGACTGTTCTATACATCAGTGTCTCTTTTGCTGTCTCGTACACCGGGTTATTGTTACCATCTTTCTAAATTCCATATATATGCGTTAGTATACTGTATTGATGTTTTTCCTTCTGGCTTACTTCACTCTGTATAATATGCTCCAGTTTCATCCACCTCATTAGAACTGATTCAAATGTATTCTTTTTAATGGCTGAGTAATACTCCACTGTGTATATGTACCACTGCTTTCTTATCCATTCATCTGCTGATGGACATCTAGGTTGCTTCCATGTCCTGGCTATTATAAACAGTGCTGCGATGAACATTGGGGTACAGGCATCTCTTTCCCTTCTGGTTTCCTCAGTGTGTATGCCCAGCAGTGGGATTGCTGGATCATAAGGCAGTTCTATTTCCAGTTTTTTAAGGAATCTCCACACTGTTCTCCATAGTGGCTGTACTAGTTTGCATTTCCACCAACAGTGTAAGAGGGTTCCCTTTTCTCCACACCCTCTCCAGCATTTATTATTTGTAGACTTTTGGATCGCAGCCATTTTGACTGGTGTGAAATGATACCTCATAGTGGTTTTGATTTGCATTTCTCTGATGATGAGTGATGTTGAGCATCTTTTCATGTGTTTGTTAGCCAGCTGTATGTCTTCTTTGGAGAAATGTCTATTGAGTTCTTTGGCCCATTTTTTGATTGGGTCATTTATTTTTCTGGAGTTGAGCTGTAGGAGTTGCTTGTATATTTTTGAGATTAGTTGTTTGTCAGTTGCTTCATTTGCTATTATTTTCTCCCATTCTGAAGGCTGCCTTTTCACCTTGCTAATAGTTTCCTTTGATGTGCAGAAGCTTTTAAGGTTAATTAGGTCCCATTTGTTTATTTTTGCTTTTATTTCCAATATTCTGGGAGGTGGGTCATAGAGGATCCTGCTGTGATGTATGTCAAAGAGTGTTTTGCCTATGTTCTCCTCTAGGAGTTTTATAATTTCTGGTCTTACTTTTAGATCTTTAATCCATTTTGAGTTTATTTTTGTGTATGGTGTTAGAAAGTGGTGTAGTTTCATTCTTTTACAAGTGGTTGACCAGTTTTCCCAGCACCACTTGTTAAAGAGATTGTCTTTAATCCATTGTATATTCTTGCCTCCTTTGTCAAAGATAAGGTATCCATATGTGCGTGGATTTATCTCTGGGCTTTCTATTTTGTTCCATTGATCTATATTTCTTTGTGCCAGTACCATACTGTCTTGATAACTGTGGCTTTGTAGTAGAGCCTGAAGTCAGGTAGGTTGATTCCTCCAGTTCCATTCTTCTTTCTCAAGATTGCTTTGGCTATTCGAGGTTTTTTGTATTTCCATACAAATTGTGAAATTATTTGTTCTAGCTCTGTGAAGAATACTGTTGGTAGCTTGATAGGGATTGCATTGAATCTATAAATTGCTTTGGGTAGTATACTCATTTTCACTATATTGATTCTTCCAATCCATGAACATGGTATATTTCTCCATCTATTAGTGTCCTCTTTGATTTCTTTCATCAGTGTTTTATAGTTTTCTATATATAGGTCTTTAGTTTCTTTAGGTAGATATATTCCTAAGTATTTTATTCTTTCCGTTGCTATGGTGAATGGAATTGTTTCCTTAATTTCTCTTTCTGTTTTCTCATTATTAGTGTATAGGAATGCAAGGGATTTCTGTGTGTTGATTTTATATCCTGCAACTTTACTATAGTCATTGATTATTTCTAGTAATTTTCTGGTGGAGTCTTTAGGGTTTTCTATGTAGAGGATCATGTCATCTGCAAATAGTGAGAGTTTTACTTCTTCTTTTCCAATTTGGATTCCTTTTATTTCTTTTTCTGCTCTGATTGCTGTGGCCAAAACTTCCAAAACTATGTTGAATAGTAATGGTGAAAGTGGGCACCCTTGTCTTGTTCCTGACTTTAGAGGAAATGCTTTTGATTTTTCACCGTTGAGGATAATGTTTGCTGTGGGTTTGTCATATATAGCTTTTATTATGTTGAGGTATGTTCCTTCTATTCCTGCTTTCTGGAGAGTTTTTATCATAAATGGATGTGGAGTTTTGTCAAAGGCTTTCTCTGCATCTATTGAGATAATCATATGGTTTTTATTTTTCAATTTGTTAATGTGATGTATTACATTGATTGATTTGCGGATATTGAAGAATCCTTGCATCCCTGGGATAAAGCCCACTTGGTCATGGTGTATGATCTTTTTAATGTGTTGTTGGATTCTGATTGCTAGAATTTTGTTAAGGATTTTTGCATCTATGTTCATCAGTGATATTGGCCTGTAGTTTTCTTTTTTTGTGGCATCTTTGTCAGGTTTTGGTATTAGGGTGATGGTGGCCTCATAGAATGAGTTTGGAAGTTTACCTTCCTCTGCAATTTTCTGGAAGAGTTTGAGCAGGATAGGTGTTAGGTCTCTAAATTTTTGGTAGAATTCAGCTGTGAAGCCGTCTGGACCTGGGCTTTTGTTTGCTGGAAGATTTTTGATTACAGTTTCAATTTCCGTGCTTGTGATGGGTCTGTTAAGATTTTCTATTTCTTCCTGGTCCAGTTTTGGAAAGTTGTACTTTTCTAAGAATTTGTCCATTTCTTCCACGTTGTCCATTTTATTGGCATATAATTGTTGATAGTAGTCTCTTATGATCCTTTGTATTTCTGTGTTGTCTGTTGTGATCTCTCCATTTTCATTTCTAATTTTGTTGATTTGATTTTTCTCCCTTTGTTTCTTGATGAGTCTGGCTAATGGTTTGTCAATTTTATTTATCCTTTCAAAGAACCAGCTTTTGGCTTTGTTGATTTTTGCTATGGTCTCTTTTGTTTCTTTTGCATTTATTTCTGCTCTAATTTTTAAGATTTCTTTCCTTCTACTAACCCTGGGGTTCTTCATTTCTTCCTTTTCTAGTTGCTTTAGGTGTAGAGTTAGGTTATTTATTTGACTTTTTTCTTATTTCTTGAGGTGTGCCTGTATTGCTATGAACTTTCCCCTTAGGACTGCTTTTACCGTGTCCCACAGGTTTTGGGTTGTTGTGTTTTCATTTTCATTCGTTTCTATGCAAATTTTGATTTCTTTTTTGATTTCTTCTGTGATTTGCTGGTTATTCAGCAGCGTGTTGTTCAGCCTCCATATGTTGGAATTTTTAATAGTTTTTCTTCTGTAATTGAGATCTAATCTTACTGCATTGTGGTCAGAAAAGATGCTTGGAATGATTTCTATTTTTTTGAATTTACCAAGGCTAGCTTTATGGCCCAGGATGTGATCTATCCTGGAGAAGGTTCCATGTGCGCTTGAGAAAAAGGTGAAATTCATTGTTTTGGGATGAAATGTCCTATAGATATCAATTAGGTCTAACTGGTCTATTGTATCATTTAAAGTTTGTGTTTCCTTGTTAATTTTCTGTTTAGTTGATCTATCCACAGGTGTGAGTGGGGTATTAAAGTCTCCCACTATTATTGTGTTATTGTTAATTTCTCCTTTCATACTTGTTAGCATTTGTCTTACATACTGCGGTGCTCCCATGTTGGGTGCATATATATTTATAATTGTTATATCTTCTTCTTGGATTGATCCTTTGATCATTATGTAGTGACCTTCTTTGTCTCTTTTCACAGCCTTTGTTTTAAAGTCTACTTTATCTGATATGAGTATTGCTACTCCTGCTTTCTTTTGGTCCCTATTTGCATGGAAAATCTTTTTCCAGCCCTTCACTTTCAGTCTGTATGTGTCCCCTGTTTTGAGGTGGGTCTCCTGTAGACAACATATGTAGGGGTCTTGTTTTTGTATCCATTCAGCCAGTCTTTGTCTTTTGGTTGGGGCATTCAACCCATTTACGTTTAAGGTAATTACTGATAAGTATGATCCCGTTGCCATTTACTTTATTGTTTTGGGTTCGAGTTTATACACCGTTTTTGTGTTTCCTGTCTAGAGAATATCCTTTAGTATTTGTTGGAGAGCTGGTTTGGTGGTGCAGAATTCTCTCAGCTTTTGCTTGTCTGAAAAGCTTTTGATTTCTCCTTCATATTTGAATGAGATCCTTGCTGGGTACAATAATCTGGGCTGTAGGTTATTTTCTTTCATCACTTTAAGTATGTCTTGCCATTCCCTCCTGGCTTGAAGAGTTTCTATTGAAAGATCAGCTGTTATCCTTATGGGAATTCCCTTGTGTGTTATTTGTTGTTTTTCCCTTGCTGCTTTTAATATTTGTTCTTTGTGTTTGATCTTTGTTAATTTGATTAATATGTGTCTTGGGGTGTTTCACCTTGGGTTTATCCTGTTTGGGACTCTCTGGGTTTCTTGGACTTGGGTGATTATTTCCTTCCCCATTTTAGGGAAGTTTTCAACTATTATCTCCTCAAGTATTTTCTCATGGTCTTTCTTTTTGTCTTCTTCTTCTGGAACCCCTATGATTCGAATGTTGTAGCGTTTAATATTGTCCTGGAGGTCTCTGAGATTGTCCTCATTTCTTTTAATTCGTTTTTCTTTTATCCTCTCTGATTCATTTATTTCTACCATTCTATCTTCTAATTCACTAATCCTATCTTCTGCCTCTGTTATTCTACTATTTGTTGCCTCCAGAGTGTTTTTAATTTCATTTATTGCATTATTCATTATATATTGATTCTTTTTTATTTCTTCTAGGTCCTTGTTAAACCTTTCTTGCATCTTCTCAATCCTTGTCTCCAGGCTATTTATCTGTGATTCCATTTTAATTTCAAGATTTTGGATCAATTTCACTATCATTATTCGGAATTCTTTATCAGGTAGATTCCCCATCTCTTCCTCTTTTGTTTGGTTTGGTGGGCATTTATCCTGTTCCTTTATCTGCTGAGTATTCCTCTGTCTCTTCAATCTTGAAAATACAGGGAGACACTAGAGTTTTCACAGTCATTTGCTTGCTTTAAAATGTTCTAGTTACACTTTTCCATGTCAAGTGTATTCTTTTTTTATGCTAAAAATATGTGAGAAACTTTCAAATGACAAGACAGATGGTGTATTAAACATGGAAAATTCCTTTAATTTTCTTCTTCCTAAGTGAATACCCTCAGTTCAGTTCAGTCATTCAGTCGTGTCTGACTCTTTGTGACCCCATGAATCGCAGCACACCAGGCCTCCCTATCCATCACCAACTCCCAGAGTTCACTCAGACTCACGTCCATCAAGTTCGTGATGCCATCCAGCCATCTCATCCTCTGTCGTCCCCTTCTCCTGCCCCCAATCGCTCCCAGCATCAGAATCTTTTCCAATGAGTCAGTTCTTCACATGAGGTGGCCAAAGTACTGGAGTTTCAGCTTTAGCATCATTCCTTCCAAAGAAATCCCAGGGCTGATCTCCTTCAGAATGGACTGGTTGGATCTCCTTGCACCCTAGGGGTATAAGAAAATCTTGTTGATAGAAAATAGTTAAAATTGTACTTAAATATGTTCTTAAGGAGATTGGTTTTTTTGTTCTCCTGAATTCAAAGGATAGGGCCCCATAGGGAGTGGCCAGTTTGGTCTTGTTCTCTTGAATCTTTAGTGAAGAACTTAGCTTAAGAAGGCTGAGTACCTGTTGAATGGACAATTCTTTTCACAGCTTCATTAAAGAACGATGTAGTTGGGTGTATAAAACAAAAAAGCAATAAAAATCTTTTGTACAGCACAGGGAAATAATAGTCATTGTTTTGTAATAACTTTTAATGGAGTTTAATCTATAAAATATTGAATCAGTATGCTGTACACCTGGAACTAATATAATATTGTAAGTCAGTTATACTTCCATTAAAAAAAAAAGAATGAAGTAATTGGGCAGGAATATCAGATGATTTTATAGTGGGTTCCTTACACATGAATGATTTAAGTATGTTTCCCTA